>NC_056743.1:667480726-667726430 GCF_019279795.1 Protopterus annectens
GTCTAGCAGAGGATCTCATTTCTTTGATCAGGGGAACCCAGTCTCACCCTGACAGGGCCTCTCACCCACCTCCAGAGAAGAGGCTTAGAGCAGAGCCTCCTGAGCCAGTTTCTTCAGATTATTCCTCTGATGACTCAGAAAACACAAATCCTCCAGAGGGCCCTTACTCTCCATATGAGGACTCTGATGCAGAGGATTCCATACCTTCTGCCTCTCCTCCTGAGGAATTTTCTTTTGGGGAAACCTTGCATGCTATGAGGGAACAATTTCAATGGCAGGGCCAGGATTTTTCAGATTCTAGGAAAAGGCTTAGGACCTTTTTACATTTACCATAGCATAGGCCTTTAGCTATTCCTCCAGTACTTACAGTTGTGGATGATGCAT
Source organism: Protopterus annectens (assembly GCF_019279795.1). NCBI lineage: Eukaryota > Metazoa > Chordata > Ceratodontiformes > Protopteridae > Protopterus > Protopterus annectens. Next base: position 667,481,111 of record NC_056743.1, read on the forward strand.
TTAATGATGCTTGTACTGCCCCTGACTCACTGCCTCCGGCCCCTGCTAAGCCCGACAAATACTACAGGGTTCCGGACACACATTATCATTTATACAAGGCTCCTATTGCAGATCCTGAAACTATATCACAGGGCCCCATAGCTGTAGCGGCTGCCTCTACCAAAAACCCCCTCCCCTCTGAAAGAGAATCTAGGGCATTGGAGAGATGGGGTAAAAAAGTTTATACTTCTGCTACTCTTTCGGCTAGGGCCTTAAACTGTCAATTCCACATGATTCAGTATCAGGAATTTCTGTTAGATCAGCTCACTAAAAAATTGTCCTCGCCTGAACCTTTAGACCGTAAGTCCCTTCAGGATTTGGTGCATAACACTCAGCAGGTCAGTAATCATTCCTTAAAATGCGGCTATGATGCACTGGAGGCTTCCTTTAGATCAGCTATGACTGGTACAGTGATCAGAAGGCATGCATGGTTAAAAGAGCAATCCTTACCAGACCATGTAAAGTCAAAGCTTCTAGATGCTCCCATGGAAAAGCACAGTTTGTTTGGTTCCCCTGCACAGCAAGTGTTGAAGAAGGTGGAAGAAAAAGCTAAATCTGTCCAGACAGTCAAGGATTTCTTACAGGTCCGGCCTCCGAGGTTTAGTAGGAACTGGCCTTCCAAGAATTGGTCCTTTCCAGACACCACCAGAGCACAGAGAAGCAGAAATAGACGCCCTAGAGGCAGAGGTCAATCCAGAGGTGCCTACAGGGGACGTCAGTGGCAGCCTAACAGCCAGAGAACTACTGCCACAGATCCAGCCACTACCACTTCTACAGGACAATCACAGTGACTTGGCTCTGAAACCGCCTACCAGGGAACAACTGGCAGCACCCTTAGGCAGAAAATTAGCCTTATTTTCAGTAAATTGGCATTACACTACAGGAGACAAATGGATTTTACAGACAATAGACAAAGGCTACAGGTTTCACTTCCATACTCTTCCAAGGAAGAGAGGAATGCCAAACCTACCTCCAAACCAAAGGACAAGCGCTCTACAGCAAATAGACCACTTACTAAGGATGAGAGCTATAGAAAAGGTACCGGCTATGCAACAAGGACAAGGATTTTATTCAAGGCTTTTCCTAGTACCAAGAAAGGAAAACCAATGGAGACCTATCCTCGACCTGTCCGCTTTAAACATATCTCATTGTTCCAAAATTCAGAATGCTGACCCTACAGCAACTTCTTCCCATGCTGGGCAAGGAGTCTTGGCTGGTGACTCTGGATCTCAAGGAGGCATACCTGCACGTCCCCATACGGCCAAATTGCAGAAGATACCTCAGATTTCTTGCAGGATCAGAGTATTATCAATTCTCAGCATTGCCTTTTGGCTTATCTACTGCGCCCAGAGTATTTACGAAATGCCTGGCATCAGTAATTGCTCATTGCAGGCTTCAGGGAATTCAAATTTATCCATACCTGGACGACTGCCTGTTACAAGCGGACAGCAAAGATAAATTAACAAAAGATTTGGAAATGGTTATTCACCTGCTGCAAGCCCTGGGATACACAGTCAACACAAAAAAGTCAAGGCTGATACCATCCCAAAGGATAACCTTCCTGGGTGCAGAACTGGACACATCAAACCAGATGGCATTCCTCACAGCAGAAAAACAGAAGCAGCTACCACTCTATTTCATGGCACTAACAATGCAGAACCAGCTTACAGCAAGGAAAATCCTGCAAGCCCTGGGTTACATGGCATCCTGCATAATATTAATCCCACATGCCAGGCTACATATGAGAAAGTTGCAATGGTACCTGAGGAATTTATGGTCTCAGCACAAGCACAGCCTAGAAACCCAAATTCCAATAATTCCATGCCTGAAGCAAGAATTCCAGTGGTGGGCCCAGGCCTGTCAATTGAACAAAGGACTGCCCTTCCACAGGCCTCACCCAAGCCAGACTATCACCACAGACGCCTCAGACCTCGGTTGGGGGGCACACATGGTGGACAAGTGCATACAAGGCTTATGGACTCAAGACCAGATGAACCTACACATAAATCAAAAAGAGATGCTGGCAGTAAAACAGGCAATTCAGACATTCAGACTATTTCTTCAACAGGGTCATTTGCTGATAAGGACGGACAACACCACAGTCATGTGGTATATCAACAAACAGGGAGGCACACATTCATATCCTCTATGCAGAATGGCAATGGACCTCTGGAATGTGGCCCTGAGCCTCAACATTCAGCTCCAAGCCATATTTGTGCCAGGAAAAGAAAATATACTAGCAGACATCTTAAGCAGAACCACCACGGATGCCCACGAATGGATGCTGCATCCAGACATCTTCAAAACCATCACAAGGAAATGGGGACTGCCAGAAATAGACCTGTTCGCATCCCCACACAACCACCAATTGAAAAAATTCTGCACAAGGACATACCACCCACTTGCTTGGAAGGTGGACTCCCTATCCTTCAGTTGGCAATACCTGACAGCATATGCATTCACACCTCTTCCTTTGATGCACAAAGTGCTACTGAAGATCAAGGAAGATCACCCGAGGATCATCTTGATAGCTCCAGATTGGCCAAGGCAACCTTGGTACCCGCTACTGAGGAGTATGTCCCGGGAACACGCATGGCCTCTACCCTTACTACCTCTACTGCTAACACAGAACAACTTCAAAATCCTGCATCCAAACTTGAAAACACTGCAGCTAGCTGCTTGGAACATTACATAAGGAAAAATAACCCAGATTTATCTCAAAGGGTTAAAGACATTATCTTGGAGGCTCGCAGACCCTCAACAAGGAAAACTTATACAGCAAAATGGAAAAGATATCTCATTTGGAGTGCAACAAAAGGAGTGTATGCATCATTGGCAAACATAGCTAACATCCTGGAATACTTAGCAGAGCTTTTCCACAATGGTCTCTCCTACTCCTCCATTAAGATTCATGCATCAGCAATTTCAGCAGAATACAACATGGATCCTCCAGTCTTTTCTCAACCTCTACTCAGTTTCTCAGAGGAATTAAAAATGTAAAGCCACCAAGGAAACCTCCATTGCCTACATGGGACTTCAACTTTGTGTTAGGAAAGTTGACACTTCCCCCATTTGAACCAGCAGCAACAGCAGAATTACAGTACTTATCTTGGAAGACTGCATTCCTGCTGGCAATCACTACAGCTAGAAGGGTTTCTGAATTACAGGCATTAATGGCAGTACAGCCCTTCCTTATCTTCCATCAGGATAGAGTGTCCATGAGAACTAATCCTACCTTTATGCCAAAGGTGGTCTCCAGGGTATCATTAAATCAAGCAATACACCTACCAACTTTCTTCCCCAACCCACAGAACATGGGGGAAAGATTGCTGCATACCTTGGATGTACACAGACAATTGCGCTACTACCTGGACAGAACCAAGAACAATAGAAAAGCTGACCAGCTTCTGGTAGCATATGCAACAGGGAATGGAAGGAAAAGCAATTTCAAAACAAACAATCTCAAAATGGATAGGAAATTGCATTAGATTTTGTTACTCTTTTCATGGAAAGACAACTCCAGAAAACATCAGACCTCACTCCACAAGGGCTTCAGCCACTACTACAGCTTTCTTACGAGGAGTGGCTACCAAAGACATTTTATAGGCTGCTACTTGGAGCTCCGTGCATACATTTGCCAAGCATTATAATCTACCTTTATACTCCAGATCCCGAGCAGGTTTTGCCACTGCTGTTTTGCAAGGGATCTTAACTACACCATAAACTCTTAGTGCCTCCTCCCCCAGTTTGGCTATGGTATTCTACCCATTTGTTAGGACTGCAGATGCATCCTTGAAGGACATAGTACAGTTTTGTACCTACCATAAATGTTGATGTCCGAGAGGTATGCATCTGCAGTCAGGATTACCCACCCTCCTTCCCCTCTGTGGTACTCCTAGGGTATTTGCCCATCTTGTAGCTAGCTGGGGGAATCTATTATGGTGTATTTGTTTGTATATATGTATATACATGTTTATTTCTATTGCTCTCTATTGTTTGGAAACATTTGCATTTATCCAAATTTAGCCTTCCTAGAGGGCACCTGGCATCTGGGGCAAGAAACACTGAGGAAAATGGCGTCGGCTGATGCCTTTATACCCGCTGAACTGCAGCTATGACGTCGGGTGAAGTGCGACATCAGCCGAGGCCAGACCCAGACTTTGGAATCCGGCCGACCGAAGGGCTGCCTGAGGCCAGGACAACCCATTTGTTAGGACTGCAGATGCATACCTCTCGGACATCTACATTTATGGTAGGTACAAAACTGTACTTTCTGCAGGAGGCCAGAAAACAAACTACCAGAAAATCCTAGCTATCAAAGTGGAAGAGATTTTCCTTATGGAACCCCAGTGGTCTTGTCTTACCAGTGTGATCTCATGAAGTCTGGCTATCGTATTCCTCCATTAAAATCCAGTTATTTGACATCTCAGCTTGCCTACCCCTGGTGCCACCTTTAGCATCTAGGTTGGAGGCCAAACTCTTCCTGAGAGGGGCTCTACATCTCAGGCCACCAAGGAATCCTATTCTGCCTCCTTGGGACCTTAACTTTGTCCTAGAACAACTGACTCTCCCACCGTTTGAACCAGCCAAAGACCGCTTCCTCCAGCACTGCACTTGGAAGACCATACTCTTGGTGGCCATAATTTCTGCTAGGAAGGTCTCTGAACTCCAGGCTGTTATGGCACACCCCCTTCACTGTTTTCCAAAAGGACAGGGTTTGTTTACGTACTAACCCCCCATTCATGCCAAAATTGATGAACATCCTGTCCCTAAATCAGTCTATCAGTCTGCCAGCCTTCTTCCCCTCTCAGCAGAACAGAGCAGAGAGGATACAGACAGCTAAGGTTCTAGCTGGCCAAAACAAGACCCTTCAGAAAATGACAGGCTCTTCATCTCCTACCACCCTAGAGCCCTGGGTCAACCTTGTTTCCAAGCAAACTGTATCCTCTTGGATATCCAAAACCATTTCCTTTTGCTACACTGATCATGGTAAGTCACTCCCAGCCCTATTTAATGCACACTCTACCAGGGCAGTGCCTTCCTCAGGGGCTTTCCTTAAAAGACTGGACACTTTTGCTATTTTAGAGAGAGCCACTTGGTCCTCAGTTCACACATTCACCAGACACCACAAACTGGATATGGTTTCTAGAGCCAGGGCAGGATTTGCCAGAGCTGTCCTCCATGGGTTTGTTGAAGGTGCTTCTGGTCCACCACTTTATTAGGACAGAAGCTTTTGCACTCTCCCTGATGTAATGAATACAGCAGCATATAAGCAGAAGGACTTAGTATTGTTGTGTAAGAACTTACTATAACCTTAGATATCCTTCTCTTCTATATGCTGCTGTTTAGTTTCCCACAATGTACCTTGCTGTCGGTTTTGTGCTATATTTAATCAACGCACTATTAAACTTCGGTATATTTTTGCTTCTACGTATTTTGACTCACGATTTAATTATCCAGAAATGTCTGTTAGCAATCCGACTACCGGAATACCTAAAAAACGCAAAGAAAAAGACCGTCAAGGTCCAAAATTGACGACGCTTCTCCTAAGCCAGTCGCCAGTTTGCCGGTACTCAGTGAGGCACTTTCGCAGCCCCTAATACCCGCTGCTTCTGATTCGCAGGCCTCTACTTTAACCCATTCGGAGTGTGCCGTTTGATGCTTCAGTTATGGAACCCGTGGATGACTCTACCTTAGATGGGTCTGGAGCCGCTGTGCAGGCACCGGTTTCTGAGGGTGTTTTCAGGGCTTCAGATTTGTATATTAGTCCGACACCATCTTCAAAACTAAGGCCAAAATCTAAATCTATGTCTAAAAAACCAATGCCTGGGCCACATGTGCAGGCCCCAATGCCTGAAAAACGATCAAAATGGCTGAAGATTTAATTACTCTGATCAGGGGTAGCCAACCCCCTCCTTCTAAGAGGCCTAGGCAAGACATTGACTATGAATCTTCTGAACAGGATTCTATTTCTTCTGACTCCTAGTCAACAGAATTTGTCTATACTTATGAGGACACTGATGCAGAAGATTCCATTCCTTCTGCTTCTCCCCCTTAGGATTTTTCTTTTGGGGAAACATTACATACCTTAAGGGAACATTTCCACTGGGAAAGTCAGGAGTTCTCTGAATCTAAAAAGATACTTAGAGATTTTCTTCTTCTTCCTCCGTATAGGCCTTTGGCTATACCCTCCTGTTCTAAACATTGTTGTTTTTTCAGAATCTAGTATGGCTCCTGATTTTCTGCCACCAGACCCCCTTGTAAGCCAGACAGATACTACAGGGTTCCTGACTCCCACAAATTCCTTTTCAATAATCCTATTTCTGATCTAGAAACCATTTCTCAGGGTGTCAAGGGCATTAAGGCCTCTACTGCTAAAAATCCTACCCCTTCTGATAGAGACTCCAGGGCTCTGGATAGATGGGGTAAGAAGGTTTACACTTCTACAGCCTTGGAAATTAGGGCTTTAAATTGTCAATTTTGTATGCTTAAATGTCAACAACATATCATGGGACTGCTTAAACAGAAAATGATAATTTCTGACTGTGTGGAAAATAAAGATTTACAGGATTTATTGCATTCAGCTGAACAAATTGGAAAACATACTTTGCAATGTGGTTTTGATTATTTGGAGGCCTTTTGCAGGGCTGCTGTAACTGGGTCTGTGCTTAGAAGGCATGCTTGGCTCAAAGAGCAAACTCTGCCTGATCATGATAAAGCAAAACTGTTGGATGCTCCTTTATAACAGGACCGTCTCTTTGGTAAGGCTGAACAAGTTTTAAAAAATATGGAAGCTAAAGCTAAATCTATGCAAACTGTGAAATATTTCTTACAAGTGTAGCCTCCAAGATTTAGTAGGCACAGGCCTACTAAGAACTGGTCCTTTCCTGTTCCTTAGAGAGTTACTGAAGTCAAACCCAGACATTCCAAAGGCTCCAGGTTTCAGTCACAAGGGACTTTTAGAACAAAACAATGGGGTGCCTCCACCTCCAAATCTGCAAACAACAAGGCACCTCCTTATGGTAAACAGTCTCAATGACTTCCCTCTACACTCACCAAGCACTTATCTTTTAGCCACCCCTTTGTGGGGAAAACTGGCACTTCATGGGGAAAACTGGCAACTTATAACCCAGGACAAATGGGTTTTAAATATAGTATCCCAGGGATACAGATTTCATTTCCACACGTTGCCAGTCCTAGACGGATGGCCAGACCTGCCCCCAAATCAGTGGGCAGAGGCCCAAAAACAAGTTCTGTCCCTCATGAACATGGGAGCTGTTCAACCAGTACCAGAAGAGGAAAAGGAACAAGGTTTCTATTCCAGCCTTTTCTTGGTACCCAGAAAAGACAAATCATGGCGTCCAATTCTGGACCTATCTACTCTAAACACATTTCTGGACATTCCAAAAGTCAAGATGCTGACTCTTCAACAGTTAACTTCCTATGCTAGGCAAAGATGCCTGGTTGGTAACTCTAGACTTGAGGCTTACCTGCATATCCAAATCTGGGAATCTTACAGAAGATACCTCCGCTTCAAAGCAGGCTACTTGCATTACTAGTTCTCTGCACTGCCCTTTGGCTTGTCTACTGTGCCCAGGGTCTTCACAAAGTGCCTGGCTCCAGTAATTGCATTTTGCAGGCAAAGAAATATTCAAATATATCCATACCTGGACGATTGTCTAATTCAGGCAGAAAACAAGGACATTCTTCTAAAACATCTGGCGTTTGTGAAAAGGGTTCTAACTTGTCTATGGTACACCATAAACGAAAAGAAATCACAACTCGTACCCTCTCAAAAAATTACATTCTTGGGTGCAAGCTTGAATACAACTGCCCAGATGGCTTACCTTACGCCAGAAAAGCAAATTCAATTGGTGACTTACTTCAAACAGGTGGCCACAAAAACCCTGCTATCTGCAAGACAAATACTGCAAGCCTTGGGGTTCATGGCCTCCTGCATTATTCTAATTCCATATGCAAGATTGCATATGAGGAAACTTCAGTGGTACTTAAAACATTTATGGAGTCAACATTGTCACAGCTTGGAAACCATGATTCCTATCATACCTTGCCTGCAACTAGAGTTCCTATGGTGGGCAGAGGCCTGCCACCAAAACAAGGGACGGTCATTCACTCCACCCTCTGCCACCCAAACCCTGGCTACAGATGCATCAGACTATGCTTGGGGGCCTCATCTGGCAGTGAAGTGCATTCAGGGCAAATGGAGCCCAAATCAAATGCTCCTTCATATCAATCAGAAAGAGATGCTAGCTGTACAGAATGCACTGACAGCCTTCAAGGACTACCTTCATCCAGGGCAGTTAATGATAGACGGACAGCAGATGAGCCATGGCTTAACATGGCCTTGACGCTGAATACTCTGGCAGATGATATGGACCCACACACCACGAATTTTCAACAAGAACTATCATTTGGACAAATTCTGCACAAGAGCTCATCACAAAAAAGCCTGGAAAGTGGATGCTCTATCATTCAGCTGGAAAAACCTATCAGTCTATGCTTTTCCCCCTCTGCCTCTGCTTTGCAAAGTTCTACTAAATGTCAGACAGGACAAACTAAAAATGATTCGTATTGCTCCAGACTGGCCTTGCCAATACTGGTACCCACTCCTGCACAGTGTCACACCTTCCACCGTGGCACCTGCCTCAGACACCTTACTTACTGTCTCAGCAGAACAACCAAATTCTGCAGACTCTGCTCCAAACTTTGAATCTTGCAGCGTGGCTGATCACCTAAATTCACCCTTGGCATCCCTCAGCCTGTGATGGATGTCATTTTGGAGGCGAGAAGGCCTAGTACTAGAAAATCTTATGCTGACAAATGGAAAAGATTCTGTGCCTGGAACCAATCACAAGGAATAAGCACAGCAGTGCCCAACATTCCTCAGATTTTACAATACTTAACTGAGATGTTTCACAAGGGCCTGTCCTTTTCTTCCATAAAAATCCATGCCTCTGCCATTTCAGCTCATTACAACACAGAGCCTCCCCTCTTCTCTCATCCTCTGCTAAAGCAATATCTTAGAGGGGCCAAACACTTAAGACCTCCCAGGAGAGCTCCAACCCCTGCCTGGGACCTCAATTTTGTATTGGAAAAACACACACTCCCTCCTTTTGAGCCAGCTGCTACTGCAGACCTAAAATTTCTCTCCTGGAAAACAGCTTTCCTTTTAGCAGTCACTTCAGCTAGGAGGATTTCTGAACTACAGGCTCTTAGGGCAGTGGAGCCTTTCATTATTTTTGATGCGGACAGGATGTCTCTCAGGACCAATCCATCCTTCATGCCTAAGGTGGTTTCCAGTGTGGCTCTTAATCAGACCATTCATTTGCCAACTTTCTTTCACAATCCGCAGAACAAGGGGGAGCGGATTCTGCATTCATTGGATGTACACAGACAACTTAGATTTTACTTAAACAGGACAAAATCTGTAAGAAAATCTGAACAACTACTGGAGGCATTTGCTGCAGGGGCAGAGGAAAAGACTATTTCAAAGCAGACTATTTCCAAATGGATACGCCATTGTATTTGTTTCTGCTTAATGCACCATGGTAAAACTATCCCCCCAGGGGATCAGATCTCATTCCACCAGGGCTGCATCTACTTCTACAGCCTTTCTCAGAGGTGTTCCTACCAGAGTCATTCTAGAAGCTGCTACCTGGAGCTCAGTTCATACATTCACCAAACATTACCATTTACCTTTCTTCTCTAAATCAAGAGCTGGCTTTGCCACTGCTGTCCTGCAGGGCCTTATAGCTGCTCCTAATGCTGCATACAATAACAATACAATAAAAGGAGGAGACTTATACAAAAAAAGCCAAATCTCAAGTAGACAAATCATCCCAGATCAGCATTAGTAAGAAATTGAGGGCCCTCAAGTCAACTAAAGCTAATTTTGAAAAGAAAGTTGCCAAGGATGTCAAGGATAACCGTAAGGCCTTCTATGGCTATGTCAAAAACCTAAATGGCAATGCTCAGGTCTGTTCTGAGCTAGTACAAAATGGAACAAAATACACTGACCCTTCTGACATTGCCAGCATCTTGGCTGACAGGTTCAGTGCAAATTCCCCCCCCCCACCTACAGGGCCTATTACCATTCTAGGGGATTGTGCAAGTCCAATTATTACTGATACGTTGGTTAACAAGGCTCTATCTAAAGCTAAAAACACTGCCTCCATGGGACCAGATGGTGTCCCAGGCTGTGTCATACGTGAGCTCCAAAAGGAATTAACCCCGCATCTTAATACTCTGTTCAGTTTCCGCCTCTCCACAGGATATGTGCCCATAGAATGGCACACGGCAATGGTGGTCCCGCTACACAAGGGTGGGGCCACAACTGACCCTGGGAACTACCGACCAATAAGCCTAACCAGTCTGATCTGTAAGGCTATGGAGCGAATCATTATGGAACTCATAAATGGAGAGATTGGGAACCTCCAGTCGCTGGACCCCACACAGTTCGGCTTCGTCAAGGGCAGATCATGCCTCCTAAACCTGGTGGATTTCTTTGAGACAGTTACTCAGGCTATAGATAAGGGAAAGGAGGTACACACGGCTTACCTTGACCTTGCTAAAGCATTTGACACCATTCCCCATTCAGGTATTATTGATAAGCTCACCAGCCTGGGCATAAACCCTTATGTCACAAGATGGATCGCAAACTGGCTCTCAGACAGATCCCATAAAGTAAGAGTAGCAGGATCTATGTCCGAATCCAGACCAGTAATGAGTGGCGTGCCTCAGGGCTCTGTCCTGGGGCCCCTCCTGTTTGGCATATACTTCTCAGAAGTACAGGCAAGCACGGAAGGGCTGTGGCTGACTAAGTTTGCGGACAACTGCAAACTGGGTGCTATAACAGAGTCTCTGGCTGACATGGAGATCCTCCAGAAGGGCCTAAATAAGACTGATGATGGTGTCAAAGCCATGGTCTCAAGCTAAATGCAAAAAAATGCGTAGTAATCCCCTTTGGAAAAAACAGAGTACATGCAAAGTACAACATAGAAGGTAATCCCTGAAATCTGAAATAGAAATAAGGGATCTAGGGACCCAAGTAGTCAGCTTTCCTTTGATAACCATGTTGCCAAAGTGGTTAGAAAATCCTTCTATGAGACCCATCTGATCACGAAAGGGTTCGCATCAAGATCTAAGGATGTAATGGTACCCCCCTACTCTTCCCTCATCAGACCCATTCTTGAGTAAAATGCACCAATTGGAATGTACCTGGCTAGACATCTCCAGCAGCTGGAGAGACCACAAAGGTACCTAACCCAGAGGATTACTGGCCTCAAACAGTTGCCCTATGCAGCACGATTGAAAAACCTAAGACTGTTCTCTGTTGCATACCGCTTTCTCAGAGGAGATCTCTGTCTAACGTACAGAGCCATGTCCAACCCAGAATTGTTGAACGTGCTCCATCTCAGCAAAACCAAATCTACTCAAGCTACACGCTCTAGGGATATAAACCTCAACACAACAATGAATAGAACATGCTGGAGGGATAGATTCTCTGCAGAGATTTCCATACTATGGAACAGGGTCCCAATCTACATAAGACAGAGCCCCTCACTATCACTCTTCAAGAGGAACCTTGATGAGTGGATGGGTAACAGAAAGTTCACACCGGGGATCACACTAACAGCACTACTAGATAGGGGCCAAGGGTACTAGCTGCTAGTACAAGGGTCTAGGGAACTACTAAAGGGGCGATGAATACCGCACAACGTGGCTGGGCTAATATATGCCTTCGGGCAGATAGCCCAGTACCAACCTATGAACCTATAAACCCATCCTCCCCAACCATAGCTTTGGGAATCCACCCAAATGTAATGACTGCAACAGTGAAACATGAAGAACATAGTACAGTTGTGTACACTTAACATAAATGTAGATGTGAGTGTATTCACTGTTGCAGTCCTGGTTACCCACCCTCCAGCCCCCTGTTTTTCTCTTACTATGCATCTACTTTCTTTTACTATGCTTAAAAGCCTTTTTGGTGTATTTTGTTTGGCGGTATAATTTTTGTGTTTTAAATTTTATATATATATATATATATATATATATATATATATATATATATATATATATATATATATATATATATATATATATTTTTTTTTTTTTTTTTCTTTTCTCCCCATTTGGGGGCACCTGGCATCTTGGGCAAGAAAAACTGATGTAATGGCATCTGCTGCATGTTTTATACCCATGACGACCTGATGTCATGGAAGAAGGGACAGCAACCGACTCAGGACCTAAGACTTTGTTAATCAGGCCGACTGAGGGCAACCTGCCAGTAGATTACCCAAATGTAATGACTGCAACAGTGAATACACTCGAACATCTACATTTATGTAAGTGTACACAACTGTACTTTTCTTGCACTTCAAGGGCCCTTAACTCTTGACAGTTGGATGTCTTGGCCCCTGCATTTGTTCATCATTTTTTTCATTTTAAGAAATTCCTGGAAGAGTACTGTTGATATAACAGAGGGCAACAGTTCTGCCTTCCATAGGAAAAGAGATGTAGAACCTTTCTCTGAGTGAAGGAGTAGGATCTTGCCTACTTGGACTTGGTCCAGTTTGCCACTTGGATGTAATACAGAAAGCATTATAGCTTAGGAGGAATCTTTCCTTTAGAAGACCGTGAACCTTACAAGAGAGAATGTTTATCTACCCCAAAAAGTAGTAGTCAGAGCTATTGTTACTGCAGGAACCAAGGTCCGTGATCATTCTGTAAGTGATTTAAATGTTTATGGATGTTCATCGTGTTACACTGCTGCAGTCATTACACTTGGGTTATCCTGCCGTCAGGCGGTCCTGCATTCCCGACGACCGGAATACACAAAAAGCGCAAAGACAAGGATAGGCCTCCGAGGCCCAAAACTGACTAAGCCTCTTCTAGGCCAGTCACCGGTTCTCCGGTTTTCAGCGAGGCGCCTTCACAGCCCCTGACTACCGCTTCTGTAGAACCACAAGCCGCCTCCGACTCCCACATGGAGATGGCTGGGCCTTCGGACGCACAAGCTCTTCAGCCTACCGAGACTAACCTTTCACAGTGATCCGGAGTAGCTGAGCAACCCACAGCTACAGAGGGTGTCTTCAGACCTACTCAGTTAAGCATTAAGCCCTCAGCTAAGTCTAAGCCTCCTTTAAAGTCAAAGAAACAAATACAGCATTCTCCAGAACAGGCCACCATGCCTAAAAAACAAATGCTCAAAATGGCCGAAGACCTAATTACTCTGATCAGGGGGTCCCATCCCCCTCCTGATAAAAGGCCTAGACAGGATGCAGACTATGACTCATCCGACCAGGTGTCCATCTCTTCTGATTCATCCTCAGACCTAGGATACTGTTTACCCCCTTATGAGGATTCTGATGCTGAGGAATCAATTCCATCAGCCTCACCACCTGAGGACTACTCCTTTGGGGAAACCCTACATACCATGAGGTAGTATTTCCACTAAGAAGGCCAGGATTACTCAGAATCCAAGAAAGGGCTCAGAGACTTCCTTTTATTACCTCAACACAGACCCCTTGCTCTTCCGCCAGTGTTAGATAATGCGGATGATGTGTATACTGAATCCAGCTTAAATCCAGATTCCTTACCTCCAGCCCGTTAAACCTGACAGATACTACAGAGTCCCTAATTCACATAAATTTCTGTATAAAAACCCTGTCGCTGACCCTGAAACTATTTCTCAGGGACCCAAAGGAGTTAAGGCCTCATCAGCCAAGAATCCAGTTCCCTCTGACAAGAGATTCCAGAGCATTAGAAAGATGAGGAAAGAAAGTATATACGTCTGCAACTTAAGCAATGAGAGCCTTAAATTGCCAGTTTCACATGCTAAAATATCAGCAGTTTTTACTGTCTCAGTTAAAATAAAAAATGCTTCCAGAATCAGATCCTCCTAATTTTAAAGAAATGCAGGATTTATTGCATGCAGCTGAGCAAGTGAGAAAGCATACTTTGCAATGTGGTTTTGATTCTCTAGAGGCCTCCTGCAGTGCAGCAGTTACAGGCTCTGTCATTAGAAGACATGATTGGTTAAAAGAGCATACGTTACCAGATCATGTTAAAGCAAAATTATTGGATGCACCTTTGCAGCATGATGTGTTGTTAGGAGTTAAGGCAGAAGACGTATTAAAGAAAATGGAGGATAAGGCAAAATCTATGCAAACGGTGAAGGATTTCTTACAGGTTCAGCCTCCTTGATTTAGCAGAAACGAGCCAAATAAGAATTTGTTATTTCCAATTACAGACACCAGAGGGAAAGATACAGATGTACAAGAGGTAGAGGTCAAACACAAGGTCCTTACAGGCATCGACAATGGGTTGCATCAGGCCAGAAAGAAGGGGAAGACGGGCCACAACCATATAAAAAGCAGCTCCAATGACTTCCCACTACAGCTGCCAAACAAATCCTTCTTGGCAGCCCCCTTGGGAGGAAAACTGGCACTCTTCTTCCACAATTGGCAAATAATCACCAAAGACAAATGTGTTCTCAGCATTGTATTTCAAGGTTACAGGTTCCACTTTCATGCTCTGCCAAGGTTAAAAGGAATGCCAAATCTGCCACCAAATCAATGGGCAGAGGCACAAAAACAAATTACAGCACTCATGGATATGAGAGCTATTCAAAAAGGTACCATCACAGGAGCAAGGACAAGGATTTTACTCACGACTCTTTCTGGTACTCAGAAAGGACAAAGCCTGGAGGCCCATTCTGGATCTTTCATCTCTAAACACTTACCTGGATGTTCCGAAATTCAAAATGTTGACATTACAGCAGCTTCTTCCCATTCTGGGCAAGAAAGCTTGGCTCGTGACTTTAGACCTCAGAGGCATACCTTCATGTCCCTCTTAGACAAAACTGCCGAAGATGCTTCAGATTCATAGCTGGTTCAATGCACTACCAATTCTCTGCACTGCCCTTTGGCTTATCTACTGCGCCCAAGGTCTTCACAAAGTGCCTGGCACCAGTAATTGCATTTTGCAGATAGAAAGGAACTCAAATTTATCCGTACCTGGACGACTGCCTGATTCAAGCAGAGAGCAAGGACATTCTTCTAAAGCATCTGGCATTTGTAAAAAAGTTAAGTTGCCTGGGGTACACAGTAAACGAAAAGAATTCAAAACTAGTGCCCTCACAAGAGATTATATTCCTGGGTGCCAGCTTGAACACAACAGCCCAGGTGGCTTATCTCACGCCAGACAAACAAGGACAACTGACTCACTACTTTCAATTGATGGCAACAAAGACCCAGCTCCCTGCAAGAAAAATTCTGCAGGCCTTGGGTTACATGGCATCCTGCATACTACTAATTCCATATGCCAGACTGCATATGAGGAAACTACAATGGTTCCTAAAGAATGTATGGTCTCAACACTGTCAAAGTTTGGAAACAGTTATTCCACTAATTCCTTGCCTTCAACAGGAGTTTCAATGGTGGGCTCAAGCTTGTCACCTCAACAAGGGACAGCCTTTTACGCACCCCACAGCCAGGCAAACACTGACAACAGATGCATTGGATTACACCTGGGGAGCACACATGGCAGGCATATGTATTCAGGGCACATGGACCACAGAACAAAGGCATCTTCACATCAATCAAAAAGAGATGCTAGCTGTACAAAATGCGCTTATAGCTTCCAAGGACCTGCTGCATCCAGGACGACTACTACTAAAGACAGACAACACCACAGTTATGTGGTACATAAACAAGCAAGGGGGCACTCACTCCTACCCCCTATGCAGACAAGCTATGACCTTATGGAACACAGCTATAAACCTTCAAGTTCATGTGCAAGCGCAATTCCTGCCAGGAGAGAAAAACACACTGGCAGACTTGAGCAGAAACATCGTGGATCCCCACGAATGGGAGTTGAACCCACAAATTTTCAGAATAACAGAAATGGTGGAGCCCGGACATGCATCTGTTTGTATCCCCAATAAGCTGCCAGCTACAAAAATTCTGCACAAGGAGTTACCATCCACAAGCATGGAAAGTGGATGCCCTCTCATTCAGCTGGGAGAACCTACAAGTATACGCTTTCCCACCACTACCTCACCTGCCAAAGGTACTCATAAAAGCCAGGCAGGAAGAGCCAAAGATGATCCTGATTGCACCAGACTGGCCACGCCAGCACTGGTACCCAATCTTAAGGAGTTTAGTATAAGAACCACCCTGGATTTTGCCTCGTATCCCACATCTGCTGACTCAGCACAACAAACAAATACTACACAGCCAGCTAAAGACCTTAAACCTAGCTGCATGGAAGATTCTTTAGTCAAGCAAGCAATGTCTCTCTCCAAATCTGTTATGGATGTCATTCTGGAAGCCAGAAGGCCTAGTACCAGGAAAGCCTATTTGGATAAATGGAAGAGATTCTGTGCCTGGAACCAAGCTCACAGCCTTGACCCTTTTGTCCCAAACATTCCTCAGATACTACAATACTTAACTGAGATGCTGGACAAAGGACTCTCTTTCTCATCCTTCAAGATGCACGCCTCTGCCGTCTCTGTTCATTACAACACGGATCCACCAATTTTCTCTAATCCTCTGTTAAAACAGTACCTCAGAGGGGCTAAAAACTTAAGACCGCCCCGTAGAGTGCCTACTCCAACTTGGGACCTCAACTTTGTTTTTGAGAAGTTAACTTTACCTCCTTTTGAGCCAGCCAACACAGCAGACTTAAAATATATCTCTTGGAAAACTGCTCTGCTCCTGGCAATAACATCAGCACGAAGAGTTTCAGAATTACAGGCACTAATGGCAGTGGAACCTTTTCTCATTTTCCACCAAGACAGGGTGTCTTTAAGAACTAACCCTACGTTTATGCCAAAGGTGGTATCAAGTGTGGCTCTAAACCAAACTATTCACCTGCCAACTTTTTATCCTAAACCACAGAATAAAGGGGAGAGACTACTGCACTCTTTGGACATTCACAGGCAGTTATGCTTCTACTTGGGCAAAACCAAAGCGTTCAGAAAATTTGAGCAATTATTGGTAGCATATGCTGCAGGAGCACAGGGAAAAGCCATTTCAGAACAGACTATTTCAAAATGGATAGGACATTGTATATGTTTCTGCTACACATACCATGGAAAACCTGTACCTAGCAGCATTAGATCTCACTCCACCAGGGCAACAGCCACTTCAACTGCCTACCTCAGGGGAGTACCTACCAAGGATATTTTGGAAGCAGCAACTTGAGTTCTGTACACACCTTCACCAAGCATTACCATCTGCCTCTTTACTCTAAATCCAGAGCTGGCTTCGCCACTGCAGTGCTGCAGGGCCTTATAGCCACCCCTAATGCCTTATAGGACCAGCCACCCTTCATCAGCTTTGGGATTCTACCCAAGTGTAATGACTGCAGCAGTGTAACACGATGAACATAGTACAGTTTTTTATCTACCATAAATGTAGATGTTAGAGTGTAGACACTGCTGCAGTCCAGGTTACTCTCCCTCTTTCCCCTCATACTGGCTGGTACGTACCTATCTCTTCTACCCTTACTACCTTTGGGGAGTATTTATTGTTAGCTGTAAATTGTTTTTTGCTTTTCTTATGTATGTTTTATTAGCAATTGGAATTGCCTACATATTTAGAGGCACCTGACATCTGGGGCAAGAAAAACTGAAGAAAATGGCGTCTGCTGCATCTTGTATACCCCTGTCGTACTGCCGTCAGGGAGGAGGCGACAGCAACTGACGCCAGTCCAAGACTTTGGAACTCTGGCCGACTGCGGGACCGCCTGACGGCAGGATAACCCAAGTGTAATGACTGCGGCAGTGTCTACACTCTAACATCTACATTTATGGTAGGTACAATACTGTACTTTTTGAGGACAGTTTTGACAGCATCATACTACAGCCTGTGAGCACTGTGCCTTAACAAGAAATCCCTACCACTTTGAGTCTTCAAGAAGTGTAAATCTTTGTTTAATGTTCATGTAAACTTCTGTGGTAGCTTTTGATGTGGCCAAAGAATTGAGCTCAACAACAGGTCTTTACCTTTGGCCTGGGTATTAAGGTTTGGTGGGCATCTTTGTCATAAATCACTGCTGTATTAGCCTTAAGCTATGGGTTTTATACTTCCCAGAATACAACAGCCGGCCAGTCTTCCAAAGCCTTTGGCTCCTTCCACACTTGTGCCAAGACTGCTGTTACCTCGAACTTCTGAGTAATTTCTTGCAACCTTTGTGAGTGCTTCTCCTGGGCTTCAGATGTTGGTCAGTCAGCTTTTCTATCCATTGCTGGGCAGATAAATCGCTGTTTGAATTCTTTCCACATTTTTAAGTGTTTCTGCATTTACCAATCTTGTCCATTTCATTCTTGCTCACTGATGGTTCCTAGAATCAGATATCCGATCCAGTTCGGCCGCTTTTTAAGACTGTGATCTGAATTTTGAGCTCCTCCCTCTCTTACAATGCCTCACATCTGCCATAATGTCTCCGATCTTGTTTTCCACCATTCAGCACAGATGTGGTCTGCAGCTGGTCGAGTCTTTATCTGGAAAGTGAGATAATTGCATAATTTGGATATGTATTCTATGTTTTTATCGTACTGTTTTCTAATATCTAGAGAGTTTTTTACTTGTGCATTTTCTCCTCTCCTATAGTTTTTTCGTATCTTGTGTGTTAAGGGCCCTCCTGTCCCCCTCCCCTTTCACTTCTTTTATAGCTAAGTGCTTTGACAATACCTTTCTCTCTTTGCTTACTTAAAAAAAAAAAATTTTTACATATCTAGGTAATCTCCTTTATTCTCCTGCTCTATACCTTATTCCTGTATGGCATTTTTTAAAACTAACTATAGCATGTGTGTGCATGTATATGTTGTTTTGTTGGCTTGCCAACATTTTCAGACAAACCAACTGGAGTTAAAAGATGCACTTGTGGGCACAAAAGTCCAAATTCTGATGCCAACAAGAAGTGCATCTATTGTCTTAAATGTGAACACCTTCAGGCTGATTGTACCATTTGTGTAGCCTTTAACCCACTCACTCTTTCTGACAGGAGGAACAAAATTGATTCTGAGAGGAACATTGCCTGTTCTGAGGCCCAAACCCCCATCTAAGCCATCTAGCTCCAAAGACTTAAGAGAAGAGTCTACTCAGCTTCCCCGGACACTTCTTCCTGTACCAAAAAAAGAGAGCGACTCCCAGATCCACAGCCTTCAGATCAGAGTATGTCCAAGCTTCCACCAGATTCGATGACTTCCTCAGATCAGGGCAAGACCATGGATCTGATAACCATACCGGATCCGACAGACACATTATTGGCTAAGGATTTTCCCATAAGAAGGTCCTCATTGGTTCCAACCATTATGGATCCAAAGTCTTGAGCTCAGCGCCAGTACCCATGCTGAAGTATGCATCTACTGCTCCTATCTGTAAGATTGCATCCCCAGCCAAATCAAGACACTCTGCTTTCTCTAGATCTTCTCGAAGCCTCTTCCAGTCAGACATGGGCAGGATGATAAGGCTTTTTCTCAAGGCAGAGATACAGGTGGGGCTTTTACCATCTTCATCCCATCCAAGATCCATGAGATTTCCAATACTAACCTTATATGCTCCTCTTCTGATCCACCCCATTTCTTCGGCACTCCAGGATCCAGATTTTTCATGGGAGTTGTCGACAGAGAGGATAGTACTTTGACTGAATAGTTGAAGTTAACAACGCACAGTAAGCTTTGGGGGGGGGGGGTCAACAACTTTAGTGAAATTACCATTTTGTCAGATGCTAGGTAGATTGGGGGCAGCAACAAGAAAATGTGAGTACAAAATTGAATGTTAAGTTGTCAATCTCGCCTTCATTCTTGCTGGATGGGTTCGGAGACGATCCTCGGCTCCGACTTGGCCACTCTAAAAGCTCGAGAGCTAGTTCCACCGGCTCGAGGCTCCCCTATAGCCCACAATGCTAGGCGGTAACTCCTCAGATCTCGTTTGCCGCTACAGCGATCGAGGTGCATTTCTACCAGCTCAGGTTAGTTTTGTTAAAGAAACTAGTTTTTCTTAGCCTTTTTCCCCTTATTTTAAGTTAGTTTTTCCCTGTTAATTTCCCTTCCCTTTTTCCAAAAACTATAGAAATTTTCCCTCTGGCCTTAGGCCCAGTCCCTCCCTTCCTAGTAGTGAGTGAATGTGTTTTGTAGGGATTTTATTTCTAATTACCTTTAACTTAATTTAAATTAGTTTAATTTATTTTTCAGTGTAATCGGTGTGTGTGTGTTTGTGTGGTTACACTTCCCCTTAGATATGTCTAAGGATTCAAAGGTCTCAGGCTTTAAGAAGTGTGACTCGTGCTGTCAGAAGATGTCTCTGACAGACGGTCACACTTCTTGTGTGTACTGCCTGGGACCTTTGCACCTGCAGGACTCATGTGCTGTTTGCCATGGCTTCAGCCCTAGAGTCCTGCAGGAGCGAAAAAATAAACTCATTTTAAGGGGTTTATTGAAGCCTGAGGGTCCCTCGACTCAATCAGGGAAACCCTCTAAGCCTTCCAGACCTTCGGCTCCAGCCTCTGAGCCGTCTTCTGGAGGTCCTAAGGCTATTCGAACATCGGCTCCAGCCGGAGCCGATGAATCTCGAATAAAAGCCCCTACGGTGTCCTCGGCTCCGGCCGGAGCCGAGGAAGACATAACTGAGTCGGCTCCGATCAAGTTGTCGGAACCGACATCTAGAAAAAGGTCCCGATCTCCATCTATCGGCTCCGTTCATTCGGCTCCAGCATCACCTTTGCTGTCTGAATGGAGCCATAGATCCCACTCTTCTAGGTCTTCCAGGTTATCGGACTATGACCTTCAGAGAGTAGTGAGTCGACTTGAGGCACTAGCCCAGATGCTTCAAAGTCCGACTCAACAGTCGAGAACGATCCCCATCACTCAAAATGTTCCTCCTCTGACTCTCTTGAGTTCGGAGCCGGGGCGGCTCGGATCCGAGACTGTGGTGGCGTAGGAACCGATACCTTTGTCTTCGGTTCCGTCTGCTCCGATGTCTTCCTTGGAAGAATCTCGGCGCCGGACTTCCCTCGTCGGCTCCGAGGGGGCGATTGGCATCGGACCCTTGTCCGACCCCGCTCTCCCTCTCGGTGCTTCGGCGCTGGTGAGTTCGGCTCCGACATCGGCCTCGGAGCCATCACTGTCGGTGCCGGGGGAGGTTTTCAGTTTTTCGGAACGGAGACCTCCGGCTCTGCCTGACAGGGGTGCCTTCGAGGTCATGAGGAGCGTATTAGAACCAGGTTCAACTCCACAGTTGGCTCCTTCTGCCCTTCCCCCCATGGTGCCTCCGGTGATTTCTACTCACTCTCTCATCCCCGACCGTAGAGAGCCAGCTCCTCAAGTTTCCCCAGTGGGGATCTCCTCCTCTTCCGAGGCCTCTCCTGATCCTGTAGGAGAGCCCCCTAGGAAGAGGCAGTGCAAGAGGAAGCACATTGACTCCCCTGAGTCTGTCACCTCTGACACTGATTTAGAGGATTCTGAAGGTTCCCCTCGTTCCCCTTCTGAAGATGTCTCCTTTGCAGACATCCTCAAAATCTTAAAACAGGGGGAATTGGCCAGCCCTCAACCCTTCAGAGGATGAATCAGTGTATCTTGAGGCGTTTGGCTCTCGCCCTTCCACCTCCTGGGTGTCCCCTCCCTTTGACCCCCTTATGCAAGTGGTGGCAAAGAAGGCTTGGGCGGCTCCTGATTCAGTGGAACCCACCCCCAGGAGACCATCAAAATTCATTACAGCCCCCAAAGACAACAAATTTTTGACCAAAGGCGTCTCTGTTGATGCTATGGTGGTGGCTGCGGCCACCAAGAAGGAGTTAGCTGATCCTTCGGTGCCTGTTCATCCTCCTAACAGAGTCTAGGTCGATGGACAGGTACGGGAAGCGGATGTTCTCGTCAGCGACCTTTACTATGAGATCGCTGAATTACCTGTGTCATTTCACTCGTCTTCAGAGGGATTTGCTCAAGGAAGCGAATGAAATGTTGAAGGACCCAACAGCTGCGGGTTTTCAGGATAGGATGAACTCTCAGCTGGCAACCCTTAATTCTATATCTAACTCCTCCATGCGCCTCCTTTCATATGAGGCGGATGGAGCAAGTAGAGCGGCAGGTACAGGTGTAGTCTTGCGTAGACACACCTGGATGCGGCTATGTAACTTTGCGGACCCTTTCAAGGCGTCCTTCACTAATTCCCCCTTTGGATCATCCCTCTTTGGTCCTCAAGTGAAGGAAACCCTGACTAGGTGTGAGACTGATGGCAAAACTCTCTCTGCCGTCGGAGTCCGTTTTTCTACTCCTTCTAGACCTTACCCCAAAGGCCAGAAGGGGGGAAAGATATGGTTCCGCAAACAATCTCAAGGAGATTTGCCTGACACACACAGAGTCGATTCCCCTCTAGAGGCAGAGGGGGGAACAATAATGGTAGATGCCGTCCTAGAGGCAGAGGGGGCCCGCAGAATCAGGGCAGTCGAGAATCCTTTTCCGACAAGCCCTTTCAGCATCCCTGAGGTGTTGCCCGACTGTCCACCTTCGGAGGCAGTCGGGGGAAGGTTGTCACTGTACCCAGAAGCCTGGCTATCCCTAACTCAAGACAAGTGGGTACGGTCTGTCATTTCCGAAGGCTACAGAATCCCTTTCCTTCTCATTCCGAAGCAATCCAAAAAATCCCTTCCAGACGTTCCATCCAGTCAAAGGGAGCAAGCAGCTTTAGAAATTTCAAAGCTGCTCGCAAAAAGAGCCATTCAACCAGTTCCAGCAGACCAAACAGGATCCGGAATCTACTCCAAATTCTTTTTGGTACCAAAGAAAACAGGGGACTGGAGACCCATTCTGGATCTCAGCAACTTGAACAACTTTGTCAAGAAAACAAAGTTCCGGATGGTCACGCTGCAGTCCATTCTACCCCTTTTGGGGCTGGACAACTGGATGTGCTCGATAGATCTCCAGGATGCGTACTATCACATCAGAATGAGTCGACGCTCCAGGAGGTTTCTCCGCTTCAGGCTGGGAACCAGTCATTTTCAATTCAGAGCCCTGCCCTTTGGTCTCACTACAGCCCCCCGAGTGTTTACCAAACGCATGGCAGTGGTAGCTTCTCATCTGAGACGACAAGTATTCCAGGTGTTTCCTTATTTAGATGACTGGCTCCTTACAGCCCCCACCAAGCATCTTTTACTTCTCGCCAGAGACTATACCTTTCACACATGTCAGGCACTAGGCATTTCAATAAACTACGAAAAGTCTGTCTTGTCGCCTTGTCGTGTTATTACCTTCATAGGCGCAAATCTAGACACAGTCAATATGTCAGCCAGACTCACACAGCACAGAATAGCAGACATACACAGACAGGTCTCTCTTGTCTTGCAGAGCAACTAAGTCAAAGCCAGACTGATCCTGAAAGTCTTAGGGATTATGACGGCGGCCATCCCCCTTCTACCATTGGCTCGCTTCCATATGAGAATTTTACAGTGGATGCTTTTCACACAATGGTCTTACCAAAGACTTCCAATGTCCCATCCTATTCGGATAACTCAATCGTGCAAGAATCATCTCTCTTGGTGGATCACATCTCCTCCTAGGGAGACCTTTCGTTCCTCCCCCTCCGGTTGCTACAGTGACAACGGACGCCTCCCTGATCGGGTGGGGGGGGGGGCATTACCAGGGCAGGACAGTCCAGGGCATGTGGCAACCGTTCGAGTGCCACTTGCACATAAACGTTCTAGAGATGAGAGCAGTGCTTCTAGCGTTGCAAGCTTTACAAGACTCTCTTCCCAAGGGAACTATAGCAATTCAGACAGACAACATGTCCGTAGTGTGGTACATCAACAAACAAGGCGGAACCAGATCTTACCCCCTATGTCGAAAGGCACTCAGACTGTGGCAATGGGCGAGTTCTTCTCAGCGATTTCTGTTAACAGCGCACATCTCCGGGAGGTCCAGTGTGATTGCAGACAAATTGAGCAAAGCTATTCTCATGCCTCACGGGTGGTCTCTGAAGAATTCAGTGTTGGAGAGAGATTTTCGAAAGTGGGGCCGGCCTTGCTGCGACCTTTTCGCTACTCCCCAAAACAGCAAGTGCAACGACTTTTTCACCCTCTTTCCCCAACCAGGCCACCCCAGCAGAGACGCTCTAGTGCACGTTTGGCCCCGGGGACGTCTGTATGCTTTTCCTCCCTTCCCACTGATATCTCAGCTGATACAGAAGGCCATCGCTCAGGAAGCTTCCATGATCCTCATTGCCGTTTACTGGCCTCGACAGGTTTGGTTCCCATTTCTCCACCGTTATCTGCTGGAGCAACCTTGGCATCTGGACCCAGTTCCAGACCTCTTGACCCATCAGTCGGGTCAGTTGCACCACTCCCTTCCCTCTCTGAACCTCACAGCGTGGTTCCTCCAATTCCAACTTTAGCCAGGCTTCCTCTGATATCTCACTCAGAGATATCTTGATAGCCTCTCATAAATCTTCCACTCGGAAGATTTATCATAGCAAGTGGAAACGTTTTTCCTATTGGGCGCAGTCAAAGAATATAGATCCTTTCACTGCTCCCATTCAATCAGTTCTAGACTTTCTAGCCGAACTTTTCCACTCAGGTTTGTCCCCATCTACCATTAGAGTTCAATTGGCAGCAATATCGAACTTTCATGTTGGAGTCTCAGAGTCCTCCATTATGTCTCACAAACTCTGCAAAGCCTTTTTAAAGGGAGTTTTTCTCCTCAAACCACCCATCAGAGATCCTCCTCCCCAATGGGATCTCAACTTGGTTCTGACGTCCTTCATTCTTTCCCCCTTTGAACCTACGGCTTCATGTTCAATAAAGTTACTTTCTTGGAAAACCCTCTTTTTAGTAGCTATCACTTCAGCTAGAAGAGTCTCTGAACTCCATGCTCTGTGTTGTCGACCCCCTTATCTTGTATTTCATAAGGATAGGGTGTCCTTGCGTACTAACCCGTCCTTTTTGCCCAAGGTAGCTTCACTGGCAAATTTGAACCAAACCATTGAGCTTCCTGTTTTCTTCCCAAATTATTCTAATAGGTCAGAACAAAAGTTACATTGTTTAGATGTTCATCGCCAACTTAGGTACTATTTAGACAGGACCAACCAATTCAGGAAATCGGACCAACTGTTTGTTTCTTACGCAGAAGGTAGAATGGGCCTTCCAGTTTCTAAAGCGTCTCTCTCTAGATGGCTTTCTTCATTGATTACCCTAGTGTATGAGATAAGACATCAACAGTTGCCATCTAAACCCAGGGCTCATTCAACTAGAGCTTTAGCCACTTCTATAGCTTTCCAAGATAGGTTGCCTATTGATTCGATTTGTTCTGCAGCTACTTGGGCTTCTCCCCATACCTTCATTTCTCATTATAAGTTGGACTTGGCCTCTAGAGACCGAGCCAACTTTGGTTCCACTGTACTCAAGAGTCTGTTCCGATAGGCCACCCGGGACAAGGTGCTAGGGACGCGGTCCCATCCAGCAAGAATGAAGGCGAGATTGACAACTTAACATTTAGAAGATGTCCTTCATGGATGCATCTGCAGTCATAACAACTGGGTTGTCCTGTCGTCAGGCAGCCCTTCAGTCGGCCGGATTCCAAAGTCCGGGTCCGCTTCGCTGATGTCGCACTTCACCCGACGTCATCTCTGTTGGTCTTCGGGTATAAAAGCATCAGCCGACGCCATTTTCCAGTCTTTCTTGCGCGTGGCGCCGAAGCAGAAGCTGTTCGCAAGTGCCGGTCGGTCGGATCCAGAGATTACTTCAAGACTTCTAAAGCTAAGTACTTGGGACTCTTTCTTGCCTCAGCCGATGTCAGAAAAAGTTAATAATTGTTTAACCTGTGGGAAACAAATACCTCATAAAGATTTCCACTCTTACTGCCTGCCTTGCTTAGGCCCAGCCCACGACGTAGCAGCCTGTATGTACCTACCATAACGTTCCATGTTAGTTGTCTTCTCGCCTTCTTTCTTGCGTCCCACCCTCCTTCGCCCTAGCCAGGACAGACCTAGAGGAGTTTTTCTTTGTTTCTTATGGAATTTTCTTGCTGGCCTTAGCTTTCAAACGAGATCTGAGGAGTTACCGCCTAGCATTGTGGGATATAGGGGAGCCTCGAGACGGTGGAACTAGCTCTCGAGCGTTTAGAGTGGCCGAGTCGGAGCCGAGGATCGGCTCCGAACCCATCCAGCAAGAAGGAAGGTGAGAAGAAGACAACTAACATGGAACGTTATGGTAGGTACATAACTTCTAATTTCACTGCCTACATCCCTAGTTATAATTAGGAAGAGTGAATGCTCACTTGAATTAATGCTTTTTCTTGCTGTAAAAAAAGCAAACAGTCATGTGAGTGAATGCTCTTCTAATGAACTTTCTGCCAGCATCTTTTGAATGGGATGCCATACCCCAAGGTAAGGGAATTTGTCCCTACCCCCGCTGTTGTGTGATCTCAGAGTTAGAGTGTATATATAATTAGCAGGGGAGCTTGACCCCTGCAAAACAAAACAAAAATTAGAAAGTAATTGTTCATTTTTTGAGAGTTTGCTCATACGAGTGTGCACTTTAATCTGATGTCTGTTTTGAGGTTCACCCTTATGAGTGTTCATTGTTTCATGAGATACTCCTATACATAGAGAGAGAGATGTTCAGGAGATAACCCACATAATGACATATTGAACCCCAGAGATTCATAGGTTCATACTAGGCTATCTGCCCTAGGGCATTTATAAGCCTAGCCAGAGTGTGTGTGGCTTTCACCACCCCTTAGGATGAGAATACTATACCCATTAGTTTGCTGTGCCTCTGTCCAGCAGTGATACAGAGATGATTCCCGGGGTAAACCTACGATTTCCCATCCACTCGTCAAGATTTCTCTTGAACAGTGTCAGTGAGGGGCTCTGCCTCACATGGACTGGGATTCTGTTCCATAGTGTAGGGAGTCTCTGGGTGATGAATCTGTCCCTCCAGCACGTCCTATTTATATCCGTGTTGAGGTTTAAGTCTCTTGCTCTCGTGGCTCTGGTGGATTTGGATTTTTTGAGGTGGAGCATGTCCATTAATTCTGGGTTGGACATGGCCTTATATGTCAGGCACAGATCACCTCTGAGCAGACGGTATGCGACTGAATAGAGCTGGAGTTTCTTCAGTCGGGCATCGTATGACATATGTTTGAGCCCCTTTATCCTTTTGGTGAGGACCTTTTGGGGTCTTTCCAACTGCTGCAGGTGTCTGGTAAGGTACATTCCGAATGGGGCGTTGTACTCAATCATTGGTCTGATAAGTGAAGAGTACAGGGGTACAATGACCTCTCCTGATCTGGATGTGAATCCCTTCATGATCAGGTGGGCAATGTAGAAGGTCTTCCTAACCACTTTGGCAATGTGAGTGTCAAAAGAGAGGTTACTGTCAACTTGGGTCCCCAGGTCCCTGATAACTTCTTCCGTGTTTAATGGATTACCACCTATGTGGGTAATTAGGGGTTACCTTGTTTTTCCCAAAGGGTATGACTATACATTTTTTGGCATTTAGCTTAAGGCCATGGCTCTGGCACTAGTTATCCATTTCTATGAGACCTCTCTGGAGGATGTCTGTGTCTGATGGAGTGTCAATTATGGTGCCCAGTTTGCAGTCATCTGCAAATTTTGTCAGCCACAATCCCCCTATGTTTGCCTGCACTTCAGAAAAATAAATGCTGAACAAGAGGGGGTCCAGGACTGAGCCCTGTGGGACACCGCTCGTGACTGGCTTAGAGTCTGACATGGCACCAGCAACTCTAACCCTGTGTGTTCTGTCCTTGTGCCAGTTTGCAACCCATCTTGTGACATATGGGTTTACATCTAAGCTGGTGAGCTTTTCTATGATGCCCGAGTGGGGTATTGTGTTGAATGCTTTTGCTAGGTCAAGGTAGGCTGTGTAAACTGCCTTACCTTCATCAATGGCCTTAGTGACTGCTTCGAAAAAGTCGACCAAGTTCAAGAGGCAGGATCTGCCCTTGACAAAGCCAAATTGGGTAGGATCCAGTGTCTGTAGGTCCCCAATGTCTTTATTTATGAGTTCCATTATGATCCTCTCCATAGCTTTGCAGACAAGGTTCATCAAGCTTATGGGGCGGTAATTTCCAGGGTCCGTAGAAGCACCGCCTTTGTGGAGTGGGACCACAGTTGCCGTACGCCATTCTTTGGGTACATATCCTGTAGTAAGGCTAAGATTAAACAGCAGCCTTATGTGTGGGTTTAGTTCCTCATTGAGTTCGTGTAGCACACAGCCGGGGACACCGTCCGGTCCCATTGATGCTGTGTTTTTTGCTTTAGAGAGAGCAGCTCTCACCTGGGCATCTGAGATGTTTGGGAGGCTAGACTCTGGTGGGATAGATATTTCTCCTTTTGGGGGGGAGGGAGGGGAGAAATTTGCACTGAACCTGTCTGCCAGTATGTTGGCAATGTCTGTGGGTTCAGTGATTTTTTTTTATCATTTTGGACTAATTCTGGGCATATCTGGGAGTTTCCACCCAGGTTTCTAACATAGCTAAAGAAGGCCTTATGATTGTCTTTTGTGTCATTAGCGATTTTTCTCTCAAAGTTGGCCTTGGATGATTTTATGAGTGATCGTAGTTTTTTGCTAGTATTGATCAGAGATGCCTTCCCTTTTAGGCATTTTGCTCTGTCATATAGTAGCTTTCTCCTCTTGTTGTAGAGTTTATTTATGGCTGGGGTCCACCAGACCGGGCGCCTGCCTTGGGTGGAAAGGGTCTTGATTTTATTAGGGATTGCTTGATCCATACATTCCTGGAGGTGCTCGTAGAAGGCATTTGTAAGGGTTTCAGCAGCGTGGGTTGTGGTTTCCACTGGCTCGGGGGCCTTGAAGGATACCACTCCAGTCTTAAGAAGTGTGAAGTTTGCTTTTGAGAAGTTCTTCACTGTGGTCTTTTTTTGCTGGGGGTGGGGGCGGGATGTGGATCTCCAGTGAGATTAATTTATAGTCTGATCTCACCAATGAGGGATATACTTCCGGTGTGGAGCATTTTGTCCCCATGCTTGTGATGATCAGGTCTAGTATATTTTCTCCTCTTGTGGGAATGGTGACTAGTTGTTCCATAGCATTTGAGTTTATGAACTCCAGGAACCTTTGGGCTAGGGTGTTGGGGCTTGAGTAATGTTCCCAGTCTATGTTTGGGTAGTTGAAGTCACCCAATATGATGGTGTTTGGAGAGACATTCATACTTTCCAGTGTCTTCAGGAAGGCTGTGTGGGTTTCCTGAGTTTGAGAAGGTGGTCTGTAACATGTTACAAACTGTAGGGCAGTTTTACCTATGGTTAATTGCACCTGGATGGTCTCCGATGCTTCGTGCGTTGCCACTAACCTGGATTTGTGGGTATCCTTTATGAATATGGATACTCCCCCTCCTTTTGTGGTTCGGTCCGGATTTTGGGGCCGGAGCATGATATGAGGTATAACCTGATAGTGCTGGGGTGCTCTCAGGAGCCTTGAACCAGGTTTCAGTCACAGCACAGACATCGATGTTCTCTATACTGAGGAGGGCTTCGAGGGCGTGCATCTTGAGGTTTAGACTTCTGGCATTGAGCAGTATTACCCTTAGTTTTTCTCCATTTTTGTTTTCTAGGGCAGTAGGTTTATCATTTGAGCCTTGCCTAAAAAAGGCACTATGGGGGTGGCAAGAGCCTTTACCAATATCCGGAAGCCCAGGGGTGACAGGTGCAAGCAGTCCCTTGCGAAGCAGCGTGGCTTGTCAAGCATGTCATCCCAGGCAGACAGACATTGGATCCCCTTAGAATGACACCAGTAATTAAGCCAATTATTAAAGCTGATCATTTTGTCTCTGTATTGTGGCATCATTCTTGGTGAGGGTAGAATACTGCTCACGTTCAGGGTCATACCGGCCTGGGCTACATAATCTGAGAGCTCCTCTATGTCTCTTTTCATGTAGTCCAGGGAGGTACGTCTCAGGTCGTTTACACCGGCATGGACAATGACTGAGTCATACTTGTACTTGCTGTGGAGTGACCTGAGTGCTTGTGTTATGTGGCGGATTCTAGCGCCTGACAGGCAGCTTACTGTGATCTTTTCCTTGTTCAGTCTGGTGAGTGGGACGTCAGTGTGTCTGACTATGGAGTCACCTATAACAAGTGTGTCTGGCATTGTGTTTGGCCTTAAGGGCTGTGACTGTTTAGCACACTGACTTTGAGAACTATGTGTTGTATGTCTTATGTCTTGAGGTGGCAGTTGCTTGGGTGTCTGCTTTGGAGGCCTCTCTAGTTTTGGTAGATTTTTGATCAGTGCTTCCGAGTATGTCTTTGTGTGTTTGTGTTTGTTTTGCAGTTGTAATAGTTCTATGTGAAACTGGGTTTGTGGTGTGCATGGTTTCCTTCTCCTCCTGTCTGGTCTTGCCAGTCCTGAGTTGAGAGAGCTCAGCCTCCAGTTTGGCTATATAGTTGCATCACTCACATGTATTTGTGTTTTGTGGGAGAAGGAGTGGGTTGTCTGTGTACATGAGGCAATTGTAACATTGCCTCAAGATGCCCAGATTCACCAGCTGAACAGGAGAGGACGCTAGCAACTGACCCTTCAACATGCTAGAAAAAGTTTGCTGTGTAACTGAGTCAGAAGGGACCTATAGGGAAATGGGTACTCAAGGGGATTCTAGGCTAATGTAGTACTTTGTTTAGTATACAAGTACTTTACCTACATAAAAATGCTTTAGGAGCAAGTGCTGAGCTTTTGAGATGGAGAATAGACTGTTTAGATTGCAAGTAGAGAAGTTCTAAGGGAAAAATTGAAGAGCAGACTTTACGGGGCCAGAAATAGTTTAACCGGCGCTGCCCGATGGTGTTCTATGGGCAACTCCGCGCTTAATCACGCAAAAGCGCGCTAAAGCGGGCTTTATAGCAGGGGGTTGAAAAGAGCTAGGAATTGACCCAAAATGGCCAGTAGACTACAAGTTTCTGGCTGGAACCACTGCTCTAGGGACAAATAGGCTGCTCAGTGCTCCCCACTCCCACTGGTGAGGAAAGCTTCCCTTTATTCAAATAAGGATATGGAATAGCACAGGAACCAAGCCAAAGCCCAGAGATCAGCAAACTCTGAAGACTGGACTATTCTAGTTCAGTGCAGGCGGAAAACAAGATTTTTTTTTTTGCAGAAAACAGAGGAAAAACAGACAGTAAATGCTATAAATGCTTTTAAACGGCTAGCGCACTTGAGTGTGTTAGCCTACAGGTAAAATTAAGCAACAAATAACTTTTTTAAAAGTGCAAAACAGTTAATCAACACAAAAACAGTTTAAATAGAATGCAGAGCTGTATTAACAGGTGAAAATGCAGTCGCTAAGCAGTAAATAATCAAAAAGCCAGAAAAAAATACTTAAATCAGGAAAAAGTCACACTTTTGCTCTCTGCTGCTTGTAGAACTCTGCAGGACACCACGAGGAGCTGTGCTGAGTTGAATACAAGGGAAAAAGCGCGCTAAAGCGGGCCTTATTACAGGGGGCTGAAAAGAGCTAGGAATTGACCCAAAATGGCCAATAGACTACAAGTTTCTGGCTGGAACCACTCCTCTAGGGACAAATAGGCTGCTCAGTGCTCCCCACTCCCACTGGTGAACAAAGACACTTCCTTTTATCCAAATAAGGATATGGAATAGCACAGGAACCAAGACAAAGCCCAGAGATCAGCAAACTCTGAAGACTGGACTATTCTAGTTCAGTAAAGCGGGATAAGATTTTTTTTTTTTTTCTTTTTTGCAGAAAACAGGAAAAACAGACAGTAAATGCTATAAATGCTTTTAAGCGGCTAGCGCATTTGAGTGTGTTAGCCTACAGGTAAAATTTAGCAACAACTAACTTTTTAAAAGTGCAAAACAGTTAATCAACACAAAAACAGTTTAAATAGAATGCAGAGCTGTATAAACAGGCTAAAATGCAGTCGCTAAGCAGTAAATAATCAAAAAGCCAGAAAAAAATACTTAAATCAGTTATAGCAAATACAGTTATAACAAATGCTCTGAAATATACTGTATATTTCCAAATTGTTTGAGAAGGACAGTCAGAACACAAGAAGGTTCAGGCGAAAGAGAAAAAAAAAAAAAAAAAAAGTTTTGTTTTACTTTTTGAAAGGGAAAAAGGAGGAACAGAAGGCCTTATCAAATGTTTTTGATTAGTTTATACACTGACCACTTATCTGAGAACAGTATTAATGATTTTATTTATTTTGACATTTGTTTACCGGGGTGGTTCGGCTGGGCTGTCCGATCAGAATGGGCGCCAACTCCAGGGGGTTAGCTTTGAGTCTGACCTTGTCAGATCCTTCCCTTCCCCCAGGAGCATCAGCCTTTGACAGCTTGAGTCCAGTGCTGTCTGGAGGATTCGGAACCAGGGTAGGCTCCGTTCCTACTCTCCAGGAAGCTTTGGCTCTGAGAGGAAGGGAGGGCATCTCCTCAAGTCAGTCAGCCTTTTGGGTGATAGAGAGGACTTTCTCTAGGCCTAGAGCTGCGTCCCCGTCATTCCCGTATCCTTATCGGTCCACATCTCTTCTGAATCCTGATCCCATACATCCTGTCCCTGAGTCAGCCCCCCCCCCAAAACCAGTTTCCAGACTACTGCTACCCCTCAGGGGTCCCCCACTCTTCTGATTCCTCCCCTGAACACTCCTTAAAGGAGGTACATTGCAAGAAAAAGTGCAAGAAGAGACTTTGACTCCCATCTGAAGTCTCTGAGAACACCGACTTCGATAAGAGAGATTGACCCCCAAGATCTCCACCTGGAGATGTCTCCTTTGGAGACATTCTGGAAATTTTAAAGCAGAAAGGTGGATGGTCCTTGAAGTCGGTGTTTCTAAAGGCCTTCGGGGCAGGCCCATCTATGTCTTGGGTGACTACTATAATAGATAAACACGTGTTTAGACACTCTGCAGATTGTTCTATAGCAAATGTTGTCTACTTAGCACAGTGTAACCAGTACTCTAAATTTTATGTAGGTGTGACTACTAGAGCTCTTAGAGGCCGAATCAGAGAGCATATTTATTATAGTCGTATTGGGGATACTGGGAGTGCTTATAGCTAAGCACATCATAGAGGAGGGCAATGCTCATAGCTTTTTATTTTTCACCCATCAAATTTTACCTCCTACTGTGAGGTTAGGTAACACCAGGAATACCTTGGAAAAGATAAAAATGGGTAGTTTCATTACAAACGGATGAGATGCAGGGCCTCTGTGAAGCTTTGTCGCTTAAGTCTTTTTTGAGAGATGGGAAGCTGACAGTATATTGAGTCTTTCGTTTTTTATTATGTTTTATATATATTTTTTGTTGGGATTCATTACGTTTTGTGGGTTTTGTTGTATGCAGTTAGTATACATGTTGCACAGGGTATGTTGTATGTGTTTGTTTTTTAGGATTGTTTTAAGTTTTGTAGATATGTTTTTAGTTTGTTGCTCAGTTTATGTATTTTGTGTGAGGTAGTTTGTTTGACATAATGTTTTTGATGGCATATTCTCTCTAGCATTGAATATCTGTCAATAGTTGTGAATGTTCTTTTGCTTTATTTTAATGTTTGAAGGAAGTTTAAGGATATTGGGGCCCTGGCGTTCCTACAGTATTATATTTTGAGGTTTTAATTTGTCTGTTATGCTTTATAACCTATCAATGCGATTTATCATGTAGAGGGATTGTGATGTTTAGGGTGACTGTGTTCATGATGCTAGTTATGGGTATACATAGTGAACGGAGACTGAAGTTTATACAGCAGTATAGCCTCAGAAGTTATGTGAATTATGCACTTGACAACACAATGAGTTCATAGTATCATGGGATGTGAACAGCTGTTTTTAATTAAGTTATATAATGTGGTAAGATTGTACATTATAGATAGCTTTATTTTAACTTTCCATGTGTAGCTTCTTTGTCTTGTTACCATGGTAGCTAAGGATCCAGGTTGGTCTTACTTTGATGGTAACAGACAGTTATTAGTCGCAAATGTATTCTCGCAAGATTTAGTGTTTAAAGGGAACTTAAGGATACTGGAGCCATGGCGATTTTTAGTACCACATTTTGAGAAATTTTTGTTTAATTATGCTTTGTTCTATAGTATAATAGATGCGATATACTTTATAGTGGGATTGCGATGTTTATTGAAGCAGTCCAGGGTCATTTTAGGTTTGCGATGATGCTGAGTTAATGAATGAATAGGGACTCAAGTCCATATAGTAGCACAGCTTTAGAAGATGTGTGAATTTATGTCTTCATTAATAAAATGTTCGTAATATAATCAAGTTAAATCATTTGTGGAAAGTGTGTAATAAACTGAGTTTTATAGTGTGATGTGATCCTTGTAGAAAGAGGGGCTTTGAAGCATATTATAGCAACAAAGTACTAGTTTAAGGTTCCCTTAATTTGAACTGTTAATAGCAGCAGTCTGCATTTAAAGTGTTGAGAGACAGCCTTACAAGACTCTCTGCAAATATATAGAACTGAGTATATTTTTCTGTATTATTCTGTATTATATAGTTAAATTGTTGCTTAGATATCTGTTGTCTTAGTGTTCTGCAAATATACAGAGATCAGTATATATTTTTTTGGTTTTATAATTTGCACTCTGATTCCTCACATCTCTGTTGAAACTTTCTTCCCCACTCCCCACCCCCTCATTTTGGTTTCTATTGCTTGTGTGTTAACTCAAGGTTCCCTTAATTTGAACTGTTTATAGCAGCAGTCTGCATTTAAAGTGTTGAGAGACAGCATTACAAGACTATCTGCAAATATATAGAGCTGAGTAATATTTTTCTGTATTCTGTATTATAGAGCTAAATTGTTGCTTGGATATCTGTTTAAGTGTTCAGCAAATATACAGAGATCAGTATATATTTTTTTGGTTTTATAGTTTGCACTCTGATTCCTCACATCTCTGTTGAACCCCCCCCCTTCTTGGTTGTAGTTTAAATTTGGTGGCTTTTGCAGTGCCCGCCCCACTGTAGATTTGATCTAGGACACTCCCCTAGTTCCATCCTAATAAACCCTTTCTGCACTTGCTTTTAGTCCTTTTTTATTTAATTACATTTTTTCAAACTGTGTGTGGACTAATATTGCTACATACTCAAGTGTGCCAGCTTGCACTGCATGTGAATTGTTTTTACTACTGTTTTTGCTACTTTTCTGAAAAAAAAATTGTAAGCCTGTTTCCTACCTTTCCTGTAATTAGTGTTCCAGATACAGATTTGCTGTATCCAGGACTATTTGTAAGCTTCTGAGCCCCCAAGCCTTTCTGTGTTGGAGGGAAGCCTTCTAGCTTATCAGTGGGAGTGGTAAACACTAGGTAACCTGTCTACCACATAAGGAGTGGTTCTGGCCCAGAATTTGTAGTTATTGGCCGTTTGGGCGGTCTTCCATCTCTCTCAACTTTCTGATTTGAAGGCCTGCATTTGCACTTGTTTCTGTCCTGTAACTCCTGGGCCCATCTCATTTGCTCATTCTCAATTTTTTTTTTTTTTATCTGCTTTTACTGTATTTGTGTTTCTTCCTACTTTATTTTGCTTTTGCGTCATCTTAAAAGTACTCAATTGTATTTATTACTGCTTGGTATAACTCATTCTAAGCCTTTTAGTTTAAGCACTTCGGCTTCAGACCAGTTGTTTTACATTAGGAAGGTTTGTGGTCTGCACTGTCGTGGCAGGGCAGGTAGCTTACATCCTTCTAAGTTGGGAACTGCTGATTGAGGGCTCAGTGTCTGTTATTCTAAAAGTGTATTAATTCTGTTTTAAGCACTTGGGCTTCAGGCCAGTTATTTTACATTAAAAGGGTTCATAGTCTGCACTCTTGTGGGAGGAGAGGCTGGACTCTGCCCTTCTAGCTGGGAATTTCTAGTTAAAGGCTTATAGTGCCTGCATATCTAAACTGCTTCTTACTGAAATTGGTACACCTTGTCTGCTGTAGCATAGACTAGATCCAGGCCTGCTGAATCTAGCTTTATTTGTATAACTTGAGCACTAATCCAGGCATTCTTTAAAGTATTCAATTGTATTTATTCCTACTTGGTAGTAACTTGATTAAAGTGTAGCTATCATTCTAAGTCTTTTGGATTAAGCACTTGGGTTTCAGACCAGTTGTTTTACATTATGAAGGTTTGTGGCCTGCACTGCGGTGGCAGGACAGGTAGCTTACATCCTTCTAAGTTGGGAACTGCTGATTGAGGGCTCAGTGTCTGTTCTAAAAGTGTATTAATTCTGGTTTAAGCACTTGGGCTTCAGGCCAGTTGTTTTACATTAAGAAGGTTTGTGGTCTGCACTGTAGTGGCAGAACAGGTAGCTTACATCCTTCTAAGTTGGGAACTGCTGATTGAGGGCTCAGTGTCTGTTATTCTAAAAGTGTATTAATTCTGGTTTAAGCACTTGGGCTTCAGGCCAGTTATTTTGCATTAAGAAGGTTCATGGTCTGCACTCTTGTGGGAGGAGTGGCTGGACTCTGCCCTTCTAGCTGGGAATTTCTGGTTAAAGGCTTATAGTGCCTGCATATCTAAACTGCTTCTTACTGAAATTGGTACACCTTGTTTGCTGTAGCATAGACTAGATCCAGGCCTGCTGAATCTAGCTTTATTTGTATGCTTGTTGTTTGCTCGTTATTTCCCTGAAACGCTAATTCCACCTAAAACGTGGCTTTTCAGCACTTCTGTGGATCCCTAGTGATATCTGCATTTCTTACTGTACTTATTTCCTTGTTTCACTTGAAAGAAAGTTACTGTTTGTCGTTTTTGCATTTAAGTTACCTGTAACACATTGCATTTAAGTTACCTGGCACTTGCTCACTAAAGCAATTATATAAGTCAGCACTAAAATATTAAAAGCACTACACCCTCACAAACTCCCCTTGAGTACCTCGTTCCCCATTGGCCCTTTTTTTTCCAATTATAAAGGAATTCCCAATACTATTCTAGCATGTCCAAAGGTCAGCTGTCAATCTCCTCTCCGGTCCAGCTGGTGAATCTGGGAATCTTGAGGCAATGTTACAACTGCCTCATGTACACAGACAACCCTCTCCTCCTCCCAACAAATTCCAACACATGTGAGAGATGCAACCATATAGCCATACTGGAGGCTAAGCTCTCTCAACTCAGTACTGGCGAAACCAGTCAGGAGGAGAAGGAAACCACACTCACTACAATTCCAGTCTCACATAGACCTACCACGACAGCAAACCAAACACATAAACACACAAAAACATACTCGGAGGCTCTAAATAAAAGTCTGCCTAAGCAGCAGAGACCTCCAAAGCAGACACCTAAGCAACCGGTACCCCAAAACAAAACACGTGCAACACACAGCTCACAAAGCCAGTGTGCCGAACAGTCACAGCCCTTAAGGCTAAACAACACACCCTGATACACTTGTAATAGGTGACTCTATCGTCAGGCACACTGACGTCCCACTCACCAGGCTGAACAAGAAGGTCACGGTGAGCTGCCTCTTGGGCGCTAAGATCCACCACATAACACAAGCACTCAGGTCACTCCAAGGCAAGTACAAATATGACTCATTGTCCATGCTGGTGGGAATGACCTGAGACGTACCTCCCTGGACTGCAAGAAAAGAGACATAGAGGAGCTCTCTGAGCATGTAGCCCAGGCCGGTATGACCCTGACCTTGAGTAGCATCTTACCCTCACCAAGAATGATGCCACAATATGAAGATAAGATGATCAATTTCAACAATTGGCTTAAGTATTCGTATCATTCAAAGGGGATCCAATGCCTGTCAGCCTGGGATGACATGCTCGACAAGCCACGATGCTTCGCTAGGGACGGCTTGCACCTGTCACCCCTGGGCTTTCGGATATTGGCAAAGGCTCTTGCTACCCCCATACTGCCTTTTTAGGCAAGGCTCAAAAGACAAACCCACCTCCATAGGTATCACAAGGGATAAGAAACTGAGTAATGCTACTCAACGCCAGAAGTCTAAACCTCAAGATGCACTTTCGAAACTCTCCTTAGCATGGAGAACATTGATATCTGTGCAGTAACAGAAACCTGGTTCAAGGCTCCCGAGAGCACCCCAGCACTACCAGGTTATACCTCATACCATGCTTTTCGCCCCAAAACTTGGACGAACCACAAAAGGAGCGGGAGTATCAATATTCGTCAAAGATACCCACACCTCCAGGTTGGTGGCACAGCACAAAGCTTCAGAGACTATCCATGTGCAACTAACAGTGGGTAAAACTGCCTTCCAGTTTATAGCCTGCTACAGACCACCTTCCCAAACCCAGGAACCCCACTCGGCCTTCCTGAGAACACTGGAAAATATGAAGGTCTCTCCAAACACCATTATATTGGGCGACTTCAACTACCCAAACATAGACTGGGAGCATTACTCTAGCTCCAACACCCTAGCCCAAAGGTTCCTAGAATTTATAAACTCAAATGCTATGGAACAACTTGTTACCACTCCCACAAGAGGGGAAAACATGCTGGACCTGATAATCACCAACATGGGGACTCTATGCGCCAGACCAGAAGTGTATCCTTCACTGGTAAGATTATACCATAAACTAATCTCACTGGATATTCACATCCCGACTCCACCCCCTGCCCTGAAAACCACAGTGAAAAACTTCTCTAAAGCAAATTTCACACTCCTCAAAACCAAGGTGGAATCCTTCAAAGCCCCCGGGCCTGTGGAAAATATGGCCCAGACCGCAGAATCCTTTATAAACGCATTCTATGAACACCTTCAGGAATGCATGGATCATGCCATCCCAAATAAAACCAAGACCCAATCCTCCAAAGGCAGGCGTCCTGTCTGGTGGACCCCAGCCATAAACAAGCTATACAATAGAAGGAGGAAGCTACTACATGATAGAGCAAAATCCCAAAAAGGGAAGGCATCTCTGATCAGTATTAGCAAAAAACTACGGGCACTCATAAAATCGTCTAAGGCCAGCTTCGAGAGAAAAATTGCACAGGACACTAAGGATAATCACAAGGCTTTCTTTAGTTATGTTAGGAACCTGGGTGGGAATTCCCAGATATGCTCAGAATTAGTCCAAAATGACAAAAAATACACCGAACCCACAGACATTGCCAACATCCTAGCTGACAGATTCAGCACAACCCCCCCCCCCTCCCCACCAAAAGGGCAAATATCTATCCCAGCAGAGTGCTTCCCCCCTGACATCTCAGATGCTCAGGTAAGAGCTGCCCTCTCCAAAGCAAAAAACACAGCATCAATGGGACCAGACGGTGTCCTGGGCTGCGTCCTACATGGACTCCAAGAAGATGAACTCCAAGAAGAGCTAAACCCAAACATAAAACTACTGTTCAATCTCAGCCTTACTACAGGATATGTACCCAAAGAGTGGCGTACAGCAACAGTGGCCCTCTCCACAAAGGTGGTGCCTCAACGGATCCTGGAACCTATTGCCCCATAAGCCTGACTAGCTTGGTCTGCAAAGCTATGGAAAGGATCATCATGGACCTCATAAATAAAGATATTGGGGACCTACAGACACTGGATCCTACCCAGTTCTGCTTTAAGGGCAGATCCTGCCTCTTAAACCTGGTTGATTTCTTTGAAACAGTCACCAAGGCCATTGATGAGGGGAAGGTGGTCCACACAGCCTACCTGGACCTCGCAAAAGCCTTCGATACAATACCCCACTCTGGCATTATAGATAAGCTCACCAGCTTAAATATAAACCCCTATATCACTAAATGGGTTGCAAACTGGCTCAAGGACAGAACCCACATGGTTAGAATTGCTGGAGCCATGTCTGACTCCAAACCAGTTACAAGTGGCATCCCACAAGGCTCAGTCCTGGGACCTCTCTTGTTCGGTATATATTTCTCGGAGGTGCAGGCCAGCACGGAAGGACTGTGGCTGACCAAGTTCGCAGATGACTGCAAACTGGGTGCCATAATTGACTCTCCAGCCGACACAAGCATCCTCCAAAAGGGCCTCATAGAAACGGACAACTGGTGCCAGAGCCATGGCCTCAAGCTAAACGCCAAAAAGTGTATAGTCATCCCCTTTGGCAAAAACAAAGTGCCCACAAATTACCACATAGGTGGTAATCCATTAAGAACAGAATAAGTAATTAGGGACCTGGGGACCCAAGTTGATGGCAATCTCTCATTTGACAACCACGTGGCCGAAGTGGTTAGAAAAACATTTTATATAGCCCACCTAATCATGAAGGGATTCACATCTAGATCAGGGGAGGTCATCGTGCCTCTTTACTCATCCCTCATCAGGCCCATAATTGAGTACAGTGCCCCTTTTGGGATATACCTTACCAGACACCTGCAGAAACTGGAAAGACCCCAAAAGTACCTCACCAAGAGGATCAAAGGGCTCAAACAGATGCCATATGCTGCCCTGTTGAAGAAACTCCAGCTCTACTCAGTGGCATACCGCCTGCTCAGAGGCGATCTGTGCCTGACGTATAAAGCCATGTCCAACCCGGAATTAATGGACATGCTGCACCTCAGAAAATCCAAATCCCATCGAGTTACGCACTTGGGAGACTTGAACTTCAGCACTGAAATAAATAGGACATGCTGGAGGGACAGATTCATAACCCAGAGGCTCTCTTCACTCTGGAATAAAATCCCAGTCCAGGTTAGGCAGAGTCCCTCATTGACTCTCTTCAAGAGGAATCTTGATGAGTGGATGGGGGATCGTAGGTTTACCCCGGGTATCACTTCTGTGTCACTGTTAGACAGAGGCACAGTATACTAACCTCGAAAAAGGGCATAGCAAAATTAATTTAAAATGGGTGGCGAAAGCCAAACACACTCTCGCTAAGCTTATAAATGCCCTAGGGCAGATAGCCTAATATGAACCTATGATGGTGTTGAATATTGAATGCATGTACCGAATAGAGATTCATGAAGCTTGTTTGATCAGTGGAAATGTGCACCAAGTAGTTGATGTTTAAAGCTTGTGATTTAGTACTTTGTAATATTTTGAGATGTGAGCAGTT
Organism: Protopterus annectens; assembly: GCF_019279795.1. Taxonomy (NCBI): domain Eukaryota; kingdom Metazoa; phylum Chordata; order Ceratodontiformes; family Protopteridae; genus Protopterus; species Protopterus annectens. Next base: position 667,522,120 of record NC_056743.1, read on the forward strand.
ACTTATTTTCGTAACTGAGGTCTATAATGTGTTGGACTTCCATAATTTTAGAAAGTATTTTTTATAGTATTATGCTTTGTCTTGAATGTGATTTTTATGTTTAAGGGTCTGTTGCTAATAAATAAAGCTTGCAAGACTGTAGAACGATGGCTTTAACGCACTGTGTTCCCTTTAAGGAGATCATTTAGCAGAAATTGGTCGCAGGATGTGATTGGATCCTAGCTATTTTAAAAGGAGAGTTGTTTGTAGCATTTGTCTGGTGAAGCATAGTAGCACTATGCGAAAGCATTTTCATATGTATTTTCTTATTTGCCTTTAATAAATGTTTTTGTGTCATGGTGGTCCTCTTCCTGTTTGAATTCATTGGTACAGTTACACAAATAATGACATTACCCCAACAAAGGGTAATATCCCTGAGACAACAGGTGCAAGTCCTCCTGGATTTGCCAGCCCCTCCAGCAAGACTAATTATGAGAGCACAAGGTTAGCAGCAATACTCTTGGTACCTGTAGCTTGATTTTTCATGTGAGTACATAAGTGGACCCTTGCAGTTCTGTGGTCCATCCTTTTTTAGCCATTATCTGCTCCCATTAAACTAACCCCAGTTTGCAGGCATCACCTTCAATGGTGGATTCTGTTAGACGATGTATGCATAGGGAGGACACCCCCCCCCCCCAGCCACAGTGATCACGGGAGTTTCCCTTTTGTGGTGGGGGGCATTATCACGATAGTTTGGTCCAAGGCACATGGTCCCCAACAGAGACCAGATTTGCATGCGTGTCCTAGAGGTGAGAGCAGATGATGATCGTGTTTCACTGTTGCAGTCATTACATTTGGGTAATCTGCTGGCAGGTTGCCCTCAGTCGGCCTGATTAACAAAGTCTTTGGTCCTGCGTCGGTTGCTGTCCCTTCTTCCATGATGTCAGGTTGTCAGGGGTATTAAACATGCAGCCGACACCATTACATCAGTCTTGCTTTCCGCGCGCTACCTGAAGCAGTTCGCAAGTGCCGGTCGTCCGACTCCTGAAATTTTTGTTTTTTAGTTTCAGAACCGAAGTCTTCAACTAAAATCTAAGTACCTCGTTGGGGAAACTTTTTCTTGCTCCTTACCGATGTCAGTAAAAGTTAATAATTGTATTACTTGTGGGAAGCAAATACTTCATAAGGGTTTCCATTTGTACTGTATTCCTTGCTTAGGCCCTGACCACGACGTACCTTACTGTCGGTTTTGTGCATTATTTAATCAGCGCACAGTCCGTCATCGGTACATTTTTGCTTCTAAATATTTCGGTTCTCAGTTTAATTATCCATAAGTGTCGTCTGTTAGCCATCCGAATACCGGAATACTGAAAAAACACAAAGAAAAAGACAGGCCATTGAGGTCCAAAACTGCCGATGACGCTTCTCCTAAACCAGTTGCCAGTTCGCTGGTACTCAAGCGCTCTTGCAGCCCCTGATACATACTACTACTGATTCGCAGGCTTCTACTGAAACCCATTCGGAGTCCGGTATGCCCACGGATGCTTCACCTATGGAACCTGTGGATGTCTCTACCTTGGATGGGTCCGGCGCCGCTGTGCAGGCACTGGCTTTTGAGGGTATATTTAGGCCTACAGATTAGTATATTAAACCGACACCACCTTCAGTATTAAGGCCAAAATCTTGATCTGTCTAAAAAAGCGACGCCCAGGCCACATGTTCAGGCCCCTATGCCTAAAAAACAAATGATCAAAATGGCTGAAAATGTAATTACTCGTATCCGGGGTAGTCAACCCCCACCCCCCCTTCTAAGAGGCCTAGGGCTGAAATTGACTATGAATATTCTGAACAGGACTCTGTTTCTTCTGACTCTTCTAATGAACAGGATTTGTCCATACCTACTTATGAGGACTCTGATGCATAGGATGCCATTCTTTCTGCTTCTCCTCCTGAGGATTTTTATTTTGTGGAAACTTTACATACCTTAAGGGAGCTTTTCCACTGGGAAAGTCAGGATTTTTCTGAATCCAAAAAGAGGCTTGGGGATTTCCTTCTTCCTCAGCATAGGCCTTTGGCTATACCTCCTGTACTAGACATTGTTGATGTGTTTTCAGAATCCATTATGACCCCTAATTCCCTGCCTCCGGCCCCTTGTAAGCCAGACAGATACTACAGGGTTCCCGACTCCCCAAATTCCTTTTCAAAAATCCTGTTGCGGATCCTGAAACCATTTCTCAGGGGCCCACGGGCATTAAGGCTTCTACTGCTAAAAATCATACCCCTTCTGATAGAGACTCCAGGGCGCTGAATAGATGGGGTAAAAAGGTTTATACTTCTGCAACCCTGGCAATCAGGGCTTTAAACTGTCAATTCCATATGCTAAAATATCAACAACATATCATGGGACTGCTTAAACAGAAAATGATGTTGATTTCTCATTGTGTGGAAAGTAAGGATTTACAGGATTTATTGCATTCAGCTGAACAAGTTGGAAAACATACTTTGCAATGTGGTTTTGATTCTTTGGAGGCCTCCTGTAGGTCTGCTGTTACTGGGTCTGTGCTTAGAAGGCATGCTTGGCTTAAGGAGCAATCTTTGCCTGATCATGTTAAAGCAAAATTGTTGGATGCTCCTTTGCAGCAGGACCATCTGTTTGGCAATAAGGCTGAAGATGTTCTAAAAAAGATGGAAGATAAAGCTAAATCTATGCAAACTGTGAAAGATTTCTTACAAGTACAACCTCCAAGATTTAGTAGGCACTGGCCTACTAAGAACTGGTACTTTCCAGTTCCTTCCAGAGCCCCTCAAGCCAAACCCAGACATTCCAAAAGCACCAGGTTTCAGTCCCAAGGGACTTTCAGAACTAAGCAATGGGGTGCCTCCGCTTCCAAATCTGGAAACAAGACACCTCCCTATGGTAAACAGTCTCAATTACTTTCCTTTAAAATTACCAAGCACTTGCCTCTTAGCCACCCCTTTGGGGGGAAAACTGTCTCTTCATGCAAAAAACTGGCAACTTATAACCCAGGACAAATGGGTTTTAAATAGTGTCCCAGGGATACAGATTTCATTTCCACACGTTGCCAACTCCAGTCAGATGGCCAGATCTGCCCCCAAATCATTGGGCAGAGGCTTAGAAACAAGTACTTTCCCTCCTAAACATTGGGGCAATTCAACTAGTACCAGAAGAGGAAAAGGGACAAGGTTTCTATTCCAGATTTTTCCTGGTACCCAGAAAAGACGAATCATGGCGTCCAATTCTGGACCTGTCTACTCTAAACACCTTTCTGGACATTCCATAATTCAAGATGCTGACTCTTCAACAGTTACTTCCTATGCTAGGCAAAGATGCCTGGTTGGTAACTCTAGATTTAAGAGGCTTACCTGCATATCCCAATCAGGGAATCTTGCAGAAGATACCGCCGCTTCAAAGCAGGCTACTTGCATTATCAGTTCTCTGCACTGCCCTTTGGCTTATGTACTGCGCCCAGGATATTTACAAAGTGCCTGGCTCCAGTAATTACATTTTGCAGGCAAAGAAATATTCAGATATATCCATACCTGGATGATTGTCTAATTCAGACAGAAAACAAGGCCATTCTTCTAAAACATCTGGCGTTTGTAAAAAGGGTTCTAATTTGTCTAGGGTACACTGTAAACGAAAAGAAATCACAACTGGTACCCTCTCAAAAAATTACATTCCTGGGTGCAAGCTTGAATACAACTGCCCAGATGGCTTTCCTTGCGCAAGAAAAGCAAATTCATTTGGTGACTTACTTCAAACAGGTGGCCACAAAAACCCTGCTGTCTGCAAGACGAATACTGCAAGCCTTGGGGTTCATGGCCTCCTGCATTCTTCTAATTCTATATGCAAGACTGCATATGAGGAAACTTCAGTGGTACTTAAAACGTTTATGGAGTCAACATTGTCGCAGCCTCGAAACAGTGATTCCTATCATACTTTGCCTGCAACTAGAGTTCCTATGGTAGGCAGAGGCCTGCCACCAAAACAAGGGACCATCATTCACACCACCCCCTACCGTCCAAACCATAACTACAGATGCATCATACTATGCATGGGGGGCTCATCTGGCAGGGAAGTGCATTCAGGGCAAATGGAGCCCAAATCAAATGCACCTTCATATCAATCAAAAAGAAATGCTAGCTGTACAGAATGCTCCAACAGCCTTCAAGTACTACTTTCATCCAGGACAACCAATGGTAAAGATGGACAACACAGTTATGTGGTACATAAACAAGCAGGGGGGTACACGTTCCTACCCCCTCTGCAGACTAGCCATGGCATTGTGGAGCACGACCTTGAGCTATCAAGTACAACTACAGGCTCAGTTCCTGCCAGGAAAGCTGAATATTTTGGCAGACTAACTAAGCAGAAATATCATGGACCCACATGAATGGAAACTTGGAGCCACGGATTTTCCACATGTTGACATGCATGTGGGGGAGCCCATACATGGATCTTTTTGCCCCCCCCCCCCGAACTACCAGTTGGACAAATTTTGCACAAGAACTCATCACAAAAAAGCCTAGAAAGTGGGTACTCTGTCCTTCAGCTGGGAAACCTATCAGTCTATGCCTTTCCTCCTCTGCCTCTGCTTTCCAAAGTTCTACTAAAAGTCAAACAGGACAAACCAAAAATGATTGATTGCTCCAGACTGGCCTCGCCAACACTGGTACACACTCCTACGCAGTCTGTCACACATTTCTCCATGGCACCTGCCTCAGACACCTTCTTTACTGTCTCAGCAGAGCAACCATATTCAGCACCCTCCGCTCCAAATATTGAATCTTGCAGCTTGACTAATCATTTAAATTCTCCCTTAGCATCCCTCAGCAAATCTGAGATGGATGTCATTTTGGAGGCGAGAAGACCTAGTACTAGAAAATGTTATGTTGACAAATGGAAAAGATTTTGTGCCTGGAATCAATCTCAAGGGATGAGCACAACAGTGCCCAATTTACCTCAGATTTTGCAACACTTACCTGAGATGTTTCACAAGTGCTTGTCTTTTTCTTCCATAAAAATCCATGCCTCAGCCATTTCAGCTCATTACAACACAGAACCCCCTCTCTTCTCTCATCCTCTGCTAAATGAGCATCTCAGAGGGGCCAAAAACTTGAGGCCACCCAAGGGAGCTCCAACCCCTGCCCTGGGACCTTAGCTTTGTATTGGAGAAACTCACTCTGCCTCCTTTCGAGCCAGTTGCTACTGCAGACTTAAAGTTTGTTTCCTGGAAAACAGCCTTCCTTTTAGCAATCACTTCAGCTAGAAGGATTTCTGAATTACAGGCCCTTATGGCAGTGTGGAGCCTTTCATCATCTTTCATGCGGACAGGGTGTCACTCAGGACCAACCCATCCTTCATGCCCAAGGTGGTATCCAGTGTGGCTCTTAATCAGTCCATTCATTTGCCAACTTTCTTTCCCAATCCACAGAACAAGGGGGGGGTGGATTCTGCATTCATTGGATGTACACATACAACTTAGATTTTACTTGGACAGGACTAACTCTCAAAGAAAATCTGACTGCTGGTAGCATTTGCTGCAGGGACAGAGGGAAAGGCTATTTCAAAGCAAAACATTTCCAAATGAAGAAGCCATTGTATTCATTACTGCTATAAGCACCATGGAAAGCTTAACCCCCAGGGGATCAGATCCCATTCCACCAGGGCTGCATCTACTTCTACAGCCTTTCTCAGAGGTGTTCCTACTAGGGATATTCTTGAATCTGCTACCTTTCACCAAGCACTATAAGTTCCCAATTTTCTCTAAATCCAGAGCTGGCTTTGCCACCGCTGTTTTGCAGGGCGTTATAGCCTGTCCTAATGCTGTATAATTCCATCCTCCCAACCATAGCTTTGGGAATCTACCCAAATGTAATGACTGCAGCAGTGAAACACGAAGAACATAGTACAGTTGTGTACACTTACCATAAATGTAGATGTTCGAGTGTATTCACTGTTGCAGTCCTAGTTACCCTCCCTCCAGTTTTTTCTCTTACTATGCCTCTCCTTTCTTTTACTACACTTAAAAGCCTTTTTGGTGTATTTGCTTTTGTTTGGAGGTATATTTTTGTGTTTTAAATTATTTATATATATATTTTGCTCCCCATTTGGGGGGCACCTGACATCTGGGGCAAGAAAAACTGATGTAGTGGCGTCGGCTGCATGTTTTATACCCCTGACGTCATGGAAGAAGAGACAGCAACCGACGCAGGACCCAAGACTTTGTTAATCAGGCTGACTGAGGGCATCCTGCCAGCAGATTACCCAAATGTAATGACTGCAACAGTGAATACACTCAAACATCTACATTTATGGTAAATGTACACAAGTGTACTTTCTCCTGAGATTGCAAGCCTTCCATGACTGCCTTCCTCTGGGGACAATAGCAGTTCATATAGATAGCATGTCAGTTGTCTGGTGCATCAACAAACAGGGGGATCCCGTTCATATCCGTTGTGCAAAGAGGCCATGAGTGTGGGAATTGGCAGTCTCTTCAAAACACATTCCTGGAGAGACCAATTTACTAGCAGACTCAGCAGGTCCATTCTGAGCCTGCATGTTCAATCCCTTAATCAGTAGCAAACATTTTCAGCTGAATAGGCCAACCTTGCTGTGATCTGTTCGCCTCTCCCTTAAACAAGTGCAGCAAGTATTTTGCTCTGATCCCTGCCAGTCGGGGAGCGGGATACTCTAGTCCACGATTGAGGGGATAGGCATATAGGAGACCCAGAGGCCATTCCATTGATCCCCAGAGTGCTAAAGAAAGCCAGAAGGTTGAAGAGACTCTGATTCTCATAGCCCCCTTCTGGCCTCGTCCGGTCTGGTTTCTCTTCCTGCGGTCTCACAGCAGTTATCTCCCATGGATATTCAATCCCAGTCAGGATCTAATTTCTCACTCATCAGAACATCAGCATCCCAGTCTGCGATCCCTACGGTTAACCTCTGTGTTGTCTACTTGTATTGTTTGTCAGGACCTTCAGAGCTTAAGCTTTTTATTTTGTTAGAATAGTGCCTCAGACCCTTTCAATGGAAACTGATGTATTCTTTTCCCCTTTGCTGGGATAAGAGCCAACCAGGAGTAGCCATCATTTAGGCATCTATCAGGATTCTGAAGAAAAGGCAGCTAGGGCTGTACTGGAATGCTTTGGGGAGTGCTGTTTAACCATACCATAACCTGAGCTTTTGGAGGCGACTGAAAAGTAATACAGGAAAGCTATAGAAAAGGAATTGCTGTTAAACAGATGTCCTTCAAGAATGCAACTGCAGTCATAACATGTGGGTTGTCCTGCCTCAGGCAGCCCTCGGTCGGCCATATTCCAAAGTCTGGCTCCGACGTCGGCTGATGTCGCATTTCTCTCCGACGTCAGAGCGGCTGGAGTACATGAGCATCAGCCGACGCCATTTTCTTCAGTCTTTCTTGCCGCGGTGCCCGAAGCAGAAGCAGTTCGCAAGTGCCGGTCGGTCAGCTCCTGTATTCTACGATACCAAAGTCATCGAAAAAGCTAAGTACCCCGTTGGGGACCTTTTCTTGCCTCAGCCGATGTCAGAAATTACTGAAAAAGTTAACAATTGTCTTTTTTGTGGTAAACAAATACCTCATAAGGATTTCCACTCTTACTGCCTCCCTTGCCTGGGCCCAGACCATGACGTCTCGGCCTGTGTAGCCTGTGCTCGCTTCAGCAAGCGCACTCTCAGGCGCCGGGCGGAGTTCGCTGAAGATTTTTTCGGAGATAAATTTGCCTACACCATGCCGTCGGATCTTCCGACATCGCAAACTCCCAAAAAGCAAAAAGACCGGGACCGACATCCTCGGCCCGCGTCTACCACCGACTCCATGCCAAAACCTAGCGCGAGTGCTCCGGTTCCCTCTGAGACGGTCTCTCCACCGCTCTGAACCGAAGACACCGCATTACCGACGACTCCGATTCCAGACATTACTCCAACGCCAGTTATAGACTTTCCTCCGGATATCGAAACCGAGGAAATGCCGAGACCATTTCCGAGACAAGGTCACTCCTGCACGTGGAGCTGCCAGGCCTCCTATGGCCATGTCTATTAAGGCCTACACTAGGGCTAAGGCAGCCAGCAAAACAAAGCATATTACTTCTAAATCCTTACCTCAGCCGACTCCGGAGACACAAATTATGTCCATGGCTGCTGATTTAATTTCCATGATTAGAGGTTCACAGGCCCATCCTGAGAGAGCATCCCAGCCTCCTCCTGATAAAAGGCCCCGGGTTGAACCCTCTGACCCTACTCCTTCAGATGAAGACTCTGAGGGCTCTGTCCACTCTGATAGCCAGGAAGAGCTCTTCCAGACTTATGAGGACTCGGATGCAGAAGATTCCATCCCTTCGGCCTCCCCTCCTGAGGATATTTCCTTTGGGGAAGTTCTACACACCATGAGAGAACATTTCAAGTGGCAGGGTCAGGAATATTCTGATTCTAGGAAACGCCTTAGGACTTTCATTAAGAAGCCTCAGCACAGGCCCTTAACTATTCCTCCTGTACTTGATGTTCTGGATGATTTGTATTCTGACTCTAGTGCTACCCCTGATTCTCTTCCTCCTGCTCCAGCCAAGCCAGACAGGTATTACAGGGTCCCAGAAACTCATTCCCATTTATTCAGGGCCCATTCTGCTGATTTGGAAACTATTTCACAGGGGCCTAAAGGAGTTTCAGCCTCCACCTCAAAAATCCTTTGCCCTCCAACAGGGAAGCAAGGTCATTAGAGAGATGGGGCAAAAGGTTTACACATCCACTACCTTATCTATGAGAGCTTTAAATTGCCTTTTTCATATGTTACAATATCAGGATTATCTCTTAGAAGATTTACAAAATACATTAGCTTCTCCTGATCCTTTAGACAGGAAGACTTTGCAGGAAGCTGTACATAACACTCAGCAAGTAAGCAATCACTTCCTGCAGTGTGGATATGATGCACTGGAAGCTTCATGTAGGGCAGCTATGACAGGAGCAGTGATTCGTAGACATGCTTGGTTAAAAGATCAACCTCTACCAGATCATGTAAAAGCAAAACTTCTGGATGCACCTTTGGAAAAGAACAAGCTTTTTGGTGCAAATGCTAAGGATGTGTTAAAGACCATCGAAGAAAAAGCAAAATCAGTTCAGACTGTGAAAGATTTCCTCCAGGTTCAACTCCCCAGATTCAGTAGGAATTGGCCTTCAAAAAACTGGTCCTTTCCTAATCCAGAAAAGTTTCAAAGGGGTAAGAACAGACGTGGCCGAGGAAGAGGCCAATACAGAGGCCCTTACAGGGGATGACAATGGCAGCCAGGAAACCAAAGAAGTGACGCAGGGGTTTCACCTGCCCAACAACCACAAGCTCAATGACTTTCCTCTACTACCGCCTACCAGGGAACAACTAGTAGCTCCTTTGGGCGGGAAATTATCTCTGTTTGCAGAAAACTGGCACAGACTGACAAAGGACAAATGGATTTTGGACATTATAGACCAAGGGTACAGGTTTCATTTTCATACCTTACCAAGAAAACAAGGCATGCCAAACCTACCACAAAATCAAAGGGCAGAGGCTATCAAACAAATCACTCTGCTGACTCGAATGAAAGCAATAGAAAGAGTTCCACAAAAAGAACAAGAACAGGGGTTTTACTCAAGACTGTTCCTTGTTCCAAGAAAAGAATCTCAATGGAGACCAATACTGGACTTGTCCGCATTAAACACCTTTCTCATAGTACCAAAGTTCAAAATGCTGACTCTACATCAACTCCTTCCCATGCTGGGCAAGGAGTCGTGGCTGATTACTCTGGACCTCAAGGAGGCATACCTGCATGTCCCTATCAGACACAGCTGCAGAAGATACCTCAGATTTCTTGCAGGGCCAGAGCATTATCAATTCTCAGCATTGCCATTTGGCTTATCTACTGCCCAGAGTATTTACAAAATGCCTGGCTTCAGTAATTGCTCATTGCAGGCTCCAGGGTATACAAATTTACCCGTACCTGGACGACTGCCTCATACAAGCGGACGACAAATTGATGCTGACAAAAAACCTGGATTATGTCATACGATTACTTCAAGCTCTGGGATACACAGTCAACTTCCAAAAGTCAAGACTGCAGCCATCCAAGCAAATAATCTTCTTAGGAGCCAAACTAGACACAGCCTCTCAGATGGCTTTCCTGACAGAAGACAAGCAAGAGAAGTTAACTCATTACTTCAAAGGTTTAGCAAAACTCACCCAGATGACTGCAAGGAGATTCCTACAGGCCCTGGGTTACATGGCATCCTGCATTCTACTGGTTCCATGAGCAAAACTACACATGAGAAAGCTTCAATGGTACCTAAAAAGCATTTGGTCTCAACACAGCAACAACTTGGAGACAATCATACCACTCATTCCATGCCTACAAAAGGAATTCCTATGGTGGGCCTCGGTGAGCCAGGAAAACACAGGTATGTCATTCAAAAAACCACAGATAACACAGACCATGACTACAGACGCCTCAGACATTGGATGGGGGGCGCACATGGAAGGCAGGTGTATACAAGGGCAATGGTCTCCAAAGGAAACACATCTGCATATAAACCAAAAGGAAATGCTGGCAGTAATGCATGCCATCGAGGCTTTTCAACACCAACTCCAGCAAGGCCATTTAATGATACGGACAGACAACACCACTGTGATGTGGTACATAAACAAGCAGGGGGGGGCACCCACTCTTACCCCCTTTGCAGACTGACAATGCAGCTTTGGGAGAAATCACTGAGCCTAAACATCCAGTTACAATCCCAGTTTGTTCCAGGAAAAGACAATGTGTTGGCGGACAGCCTAAGCAGGAATTTCACAGATCCACACGAGTGGAGGTTACATCCGAAGGCCTTCAGACAACTCACTTCGACATGGGGCAAGCCAGAAGTGGACCTGTTTGCCTCTCACCTCAACCATCTTCTACCAAAATTTTGCACAAGGACATACCATCCAAAAGCTTGGAAAATAGATGCCCTCTCATTCAACTGGAACTCCCTAGCAATCTATGCATTCCCACCTGTGCCACTGATAACCTCAGTATTACTAAAGATCAAAGCAGAGAAGCCCAAGGGAATCATAATAGCTCCGGATTGGCCAAGACAACACTGGTACCCACTACTACGGAGCATATGTCACACCAGGAGGTGGTCCCTCCCTCAGTGGCCTCTACTTTTGACTCAACACAATTTCGAAACACTGCATCCAAACCTTCAGACACTGCAGCTAACAGCTTGGGAGATCCCATAAATAACTTCAGCTTATCTCTCTCTAAGGAAGTTCAGCGGATACTAACAGAGGCTCGAAGACCATCCACCAGAAAGGTTTACTTAGCAAAGTGGAAAAGATACAGCAATTGGAATACCAGCAAGGGACATGATGCTTCATTGCTGAACATCCCACTTATCTTGGAATATTTGGCAGATACGTTAAAGAACGGCCTCTCATATTCTTCCATAAAGATACATGCATCTGCTATTTCAGCTAGATACAACACTGATCCTCCTGTTTTCTCTTGCCCCTTACTAAGACCATTCCTCAGGGGAATCAAGAACATTAAGCCACCAAGAAAGGCCCCAGTGCCAGCCTGGGACCTCAATTTTGTCGTAGAAAAACTGACTCTACCTCCTTTTGAGCCAGCAGCTTCAGTTGACTTGCAATTTCTCTCATGGAAGACAGCTTTCCTGTTGGCAATTACCTCAGCAAGAAGGGTTTCGGAGCTACAGGCCCTAATGGCAATACCACCCTTTATTATTTTCCACAGAGACAGGGTTTCATTAAGGACCAACCCTACTTTTATGCCAAAGGTGGTATCTAGGGTTTCTCTAAATCAAGCCATTCATCTGCCTGCTTTCTTCCCCAATCCTGAGAATAAGGGGGAAAGACTTTTGCATACCTTGGTCATTCACAGACAACTTCGATACTACCTGGACAGAACCAAGGCCAGTAGGAAGTCTGAACAACTTTTTGTAGCTTACGCCCCTGCAGTCCAAGGAAAAGCAATTTCAAAACAGACTATTTCTAAATGGATTGGACATTGCATCACATTCTGTTATTCCTTTCATGGAAAGCCTGTTCCAGCCAATGTCAGACCACTTTCCACCAGAGCTACAGCCACCTCTACAGCATTTTTAAGAGGGGTGCCTACCAAGGACATTCTAGAAGCTGCTACATGGAGCTCCGTGCATACATTCTCCAAACACTACAATCTCCCTCTATATTCCAGATCCAGAGCAGGCTTTGCTTCGGCAGTCCTGCAGGGTTTGATTGCCACACCATCTCTTTCCTAGTGCATACCTCCTCCCCCAGCTAAGCTATGGTATTCTACCCACATGTTATGACTGCAGTTGCATTCTTGAAGGACATAGTAGAGTTTTGTACCTACCATAAATGTAGATGTCCGATAGACATGCAACTACAGTCGGATTTTCCCTCCCTACATACCCCTCTATGCCTAGGGTCCACTCCTATCCCTGTTACTCTTAGCTGGGGATATCTGTTATGGTGTATTTGTTTTATTGCTCATTTATTTGTTTGGAATCCTGTTTTTGTCTTCCAATTTGATTACAGCCTTCCTTGGAGGGCACCTGGCATCTGGGGCAAGAAACACTGAAGAAAATGGCATCGGCTGATGCTTATGTACTCCAGCCGCTCTGACGTCGGAGAGAAATGCGACATCAGCCGACGTCGGACCCAGACTTTGGAATCTGGCCGACCGAGGGCTGCCTGAGGCAGGACAACCCACATGTTATGACTGCAGTTGCATGTCTATCGGACATCTACATTTATGGTAGGTACAAAACTGTACTGTTCTTATCTTTGTCTTCACAAAAATCAAGAGAGTATGGTAATAATAAAAGACAGGAATTTCTAGAAAATGTATAGTGATCAGAGAAGAGGTTGAAAAGGAGCTGTGAATACTAGATGGACACATGAACCTTGGGTCACATCATTTATCCTGAACAGTATTTGGCTGGTTTTCTAGAAGTGCTTGGAGATCCTTTTGAAAGATAGTCGAGCCTTTCCCTGTTGTCATGGTTATTCCACATCACTTGAAAGTCCTGCAGGGGTACTGCTGCAGAATAGGTTTCCAAGTGGTGCTCTTTACCGGGAAAAGTAAATTTAAATTCATCTTCCCTGGAACTTTGATATAGATTGTCAGTCTACTGCATGCATGCGTACATTTGAACTTTACGTAGGCCTTTGTCACCATTGAGGATAGGAGGTGGGAGAGAGATGCTGCTGGAGCAGAACATGTTAAGAGGGAAAGAAAACGAATGGAATGGGTATAGTCATTCTGTCTTTGAAATGAACATTAATGGCCCAGATCATATTCTCGGCTTGCAGATGAGAAGACTCCTGCAGTTGTGGATACAGTTTTCATCTGTGTGACAGGTGCTGTGGAACCTGTGGTAGGATGATGAGTATGCCCACTCAAAATAATGCCACTCGCAACAGTGCTCTCCAATAAGGACCAAAGGCAAACATCAGTACTCTGCCCACCCCAGAATGCCATCTGTTACAACACATGGGATATGACTGTGTGTTTGTCACACTAGTAGTGCATGGTGTGATGGCGGTCAGTTTGTAACCTTCACATCTGATATTGTTAATCCTTGTTCATTGCTTACGCATGGGTATCTGTTCCAACCTTGGAACCGAGCCGGCCATTTTCCAAGCTCGCGTCAGCTACAAACACTCAAGCTAAACTCTTACTCGTAATCCCCCTCTCTCTGTTACCTCAGATTTCATTTGCCGCGTTGCCATTCGGTTGTGTCAAGCTGCTTCTCTTTAGCGAAGTATAGTTATTTGTTGTCAGAATAGTCATCTATATAACTTTTCTGTCAGAAAAGTTTCTATTTTATTGTCTCTTACCCTATCGCATCTAGCGACCTTATTTTCTTGAGTTTTCTTCTCTTCTCTCTACACTTTTTACCACAAGGTATTTCTCCCCTACCATCATTGGTAATGATGTTCATCGTGTTTCTCTGTTGCAGTCATAACTGTAGGGTTCTCCCCTGCCGGCAGGCAGTCCTCGGTCGGCCAGAATCCCAAAGTCTGGGTCCGGCATCGGCTGCTCAGCCATGCTCCCTGACGTCAGAGCGCCAGTACAACAAAGCTGACATCCGACGCCATGTTCTCCAGTCTTTCTTGCCGTACGGTGATAGCAGTTCGCATTTGCCGGTCGGCTGACTCCTGACAATTTTTTATCATCGTAATTCAGTCCGAAGACTTTCTTCTCCTACTCAAAGCTAAGTACCCCATTGGGGAAACTTTTTTCTTACTCCAGTCCGATGTCAGAAAAAGTTAATAATTGTATTTCTTGTGGGAAGCAAATACCTCATAAGGATTTTCATTCCTACTGTATTCCTTGCTTAGGCCCTGACCACGATGTAGCTAGTTGTCGGTTTTGTGCTAGATTCAATCAACGTACGATTAAACGAAGGTACGATTTTGCATTTCATTACTTCGGTAGGCGTTTTAATTACAAAATATCATCGGACTCTGTTCCAGCTACCGGAGTTCACAAATGATGCAAGGATAAAGACAGGCCTCCGAGGTCCAAATCGGACAATATTGTACAAGCAGAGCTAGCTTCAAGTTCGGCCGTCGTCAGTGAAGCGCTTTTGCAGCCCCTGTCGTCCATTTCGGAACTGATGGCCGAAACGGACTCCCACGAGGAGCCAACTAGGCCTTTGAATATTTCTGTTGCAGGACCTTCGGACAATGCTCCTTCGGATGGGTCCGGAGCCGCTGTGCAGGTACCGGCTTCCAAAGGGGTTTTCAGGCCTACTCAACTTCTAATAAAGGCAAAGCCAAAGACAAAGGCAAAGACTCCTTCCAAATCAAAGACTACAGCCCAGGCCTCTTCTGATCCGGCACCCAAGTCTCAGAAACAGTTACTTAAGATGGCGGAGGACTGACTGACTATGATTAGGGGTTTGCATCCCCCTCCAGATAAAAGGCCAAGGCAGGAAGTGTATTATGACTCCTCTGATCAGGCTTCTGTTTCTTCAGTTTCTTCTTCTGACCAGGAATATTCTTTCCCTCCTTGTGAGGATTCTGATGCTGAGGAATCCATTCCTTCAGCTTCTCCCCTGAGGATTTCTCTTTTGGGGAAACTTTACATGAAATGAGGGAGCATTTTCACTGGAAAGGACAGGAGTACTCGGAATCTAAGAAAAGACTTAGGGATTTTCTTCTTCTTCCCCAACATAGACCCCTGGCTATCCCTCCTATTTTGGATGTTGTGGATGATGCTTTTTCGGAGGCTAACTTAACTCCTGACTCTTTTCCTCCAGCTCCTGTTAAGCCAGACAGATATTATAGGGTTCCTGATTCCCACCAGTTTTTATACAAGAATCCTACTGCTGATCCTGAAACCATTTCTCAGGGTCCTAAGGGAATTGAGGCCACTACTGCTAAAAACCCCATTCCCACTGAGAAGGCTCCAGATCTTTAGAAAGATGGGGCAAAAAAGTGTACACTTCTGCTACGTTATCTATTAGGGCTTTAAACTGTCAATTTCATATGCTGAAATACCAGCAATTTCTTCTGTCTGTTTTGAAACAAAAGATAACTTCCATTTCCGCCTGTGCAGATAAGGAATTACATGACTTAATGCATGCCACTGAACAAGTTGGGAAGCATGGTTTACACTGTGGATTTGATGCCTTGGAGGCTTCTTGTAGGGCTGCTGCCTCTGGCACAGTCATTAGAAGGCATGCTTGGTTAAAGGAACAAAACTTGCCAGATCAAGTAAAAGCTAAGTTATTGGATGCTCCTGTTCAGTATAATGTTTTGTTTGGATCTAAGGCTGAAGAGGTGATAAAGAAGATGGAGGACAAGGCAAAATCCATGCAAACGGTTAAAGATTTCTTACAAGTACAGTCACCCAGATTTAGTAGGAATTGGCCTACAAAAAATTGGTCCTTTCCCAATTCAGACAGGCCTCAGAGGGGTAGATACAGACGCTCCCGAGGTAGGCCTCAAATGCAAGCCTCTTATAGACCAAGACAGTGGACTGCTTCCACCCTTAGGGGAGGAGAGGACAGGTCGCAAGCTCATAGAAAACAGGCTCAATGACTCCCTCTCTTGGGCTGCAGGAACTTCTTGCCTGGAAGTCCCTCTCGGAGGAAAACTTTCTCTTTTTCACTTAAACTGGACTCGTATAACCCAAGACAAGTGGGTTCTGGATGTGGTTTCAAGAGGTTACAAATTCCATTTTCATACCCTACCAAGACCAAGCGGAGGGCCAGATCTTCCAACACATCAATGGTTAGAGGCCTTAAACCAGGTGGAAGCTCTCTTGGCTATGAAAGCCATAGAACTGGTTCCACTTTCAGAGATGGGACAAGGTTTTTACTCAAGGCTCTTTCTAGTCCCCAGAAAGCAAAATTCATGGAGACCCATCTTGGATGTCAGTCTTGAACACTTTTCTTGAGATACCAAAATTCAAGATGCTTACTCTACAGCAGCTACTTCCAATGCTGACCAAAAATGCATGGGTGGTAACTTTGGATTTAAAGGAGGCATATTTACACATTCCCATCAGGCAGGAATGCAGAAAATACCTCCGGTTCAAGGCCGGATCGAGGCACTTTCAATTCTCTGCGCTGCCGTTTGGATTGTCTACTGCGCCCAGGGTCTTCACCAAATGCCTGGCTCCAGTAGTAGCTTATTGCATACTCAAGGGAATTCAAATTTACCCTTATCTGGATGACTGTCTTATTCAGGCAGACAGCAGGGATGTCTTACTCCAGCATCTAGAATTTGTTCAGAATCTTCTCAAGTTCCTGGGATTCACTGTAAACATAAAGTCAAATTTGACACCCTCACAACAGATAACTTTTCTGGGTGCTCTTCTAAACACAACAACCCAGATGGCATTTCTGACATACGAAAAACAATTACAGCTGGCTTCAACTTTCAAAACCTTGGCAACATTAACTCAGCTATCTGCAAGGAAATTCCTGCAGGCTTTGGGTTACATGGCCTCCTGCATCCTTCTCATACCATATGCAAGACTACATATGAGGAAAATACAGTTGTACCTAAAAAGTGTATGGTCTCAGCATTGCCACAGTTTAGACATACAGATCACCGTCCTGCCTTGTCTTCAAAAGGAATTCCTTTGGTGGTCCAAGGCATGTACTCTAAAGAAAGGAAAATCCTTCAGTCTGCCTCCAGCCACTCTGATACTAACCACGGACGTTTCAGATTATGCATAGGGAGCCCATTTTCAGGGCAACTGTCTGCAGGGCCTTTGGACAAAGGATCAAAAGCACCTGCATATCAATTTAAAGGAAATGTTAGCCGTTCAGAACACTCTATTGGCTTTCTGGAATATTCTACAACCAGGACAGCTACTGATATGGACAGACAACACCACAGTTATGTGGTACATAAACAAGCAAGGGGGATCTCATTCCTATCCCCTTTGCAGACTAGCCATGAATCTATGGAACACAGCTCTAGCTTGCAAACTGGACCTTCAAGCTCAGTTTTTACCAGGGAAGCCAAACTTCCTGGCAGACAGTCTGAGCAGAAACCTGTCGGACCCACACGAATGGATGCTGGACACCGAAATATTCAAGATGATTACAGCAGTCTGGGGATGTCCTCACATAGACCTCTTTGCATCCCATCTCAATCATCAACTACAGATTTTTTGCACCAGGACCTTCCACGAACTAGCTTGGAAAGTGGATGCACTATCTTTCAGTTGGAGAAACCTCTCGGGGTATGCCTTCCTGCCTCTTCCTCTTCTTTTACGGGTGTTATTAAAGATCAAACAGGACAAGCCCAAGATGATAATTTTGCTGGCCCCAAATTGGCCTCGACAGTTTTGGTACCCAACACTGAAAAACCTTTGTCTGGAGCACCCTTGGATATTACCACAGGCTCCGTACCTTCTGTCCCAACACCAGGGTCAGGTTCTGCACTCCCATGTCAAAACTCTCAGCCTGGCGGCCTGGTTAATCCAGGGTCCATGATTCAATCTCTCCTACCCAAGCAGGTTATGGATGTCATTTTAGAAGCCAGACGTCCTAGCACTAGGAAATCTTATGCAGGAAATGGAAAAGATTTTGCTCCTGGATGCAGGCTCAGGATTCAGATCCTCTTATTCCTAATATTCCTCTGATTTTACTTTACCTGACAGACCTCTTACATAAGGGTCTCTCTTTCTCTTCCATAAAGATACATGCCTCTGCTATTTCTGCTCATTATAATACAGACCCTCCAATCTTTTCCCACCAGCTCATGAGACAGTTTCTCAGAGATGCTAAGAACTTAAGGCTCCCTAGATCTCCACCCATTCCTGCTTGGGATCTCAACTATGTTTTGGAAAAACTCACCTTACCTCCTTTTGAGTCTGCTGCCACATCTGACATCAAGTTTTTATCTTGGAAGACAGCTATCCTGTTAGCTCTGACCTCTGCCAGGAGAGTTTTGGAGTTGCAAGCTCTCATGGCTGTGGAACCTTATATTATTTTTCATCAAGACAGGGTGTCTTTAAGGACTAATCCAACTTTCATGCCTAAGGTGGTTTCCAAAGTGGCTTTAAATTAAACTATTCACTTGCCAACTTTTTCCCCAGTCCTCAAAATAAGGGGGAAAGGATCTTGCATTCCTTGGATGTACACAGACAACTACGTTTTTACCTGGACAGAACCAAGGACATCAGGAAATCAGAGCAATTGTTTTTCTTATGCTTCAAGTTCCCAAGGTAAAGCCATTTCAAAACGGACCATTTCTAAATGGATTGCTCATGGAATCAGATTTTGCTATTCACACCATGGAAAGCAAATCCCAGGGAGTATAAGGACACACTCTACCAGAGCTGCTGCCACTTCAGCTGCCTTCCTCAGGGGAGTTCCTACCAAAGACATTTTGGAAGCTGCAACTTGGAGTTCAGTGCATACTTTTTCCAAGCACTACAATCTACCTCTCTACTCTAAGTCTAGGGCAGGCTTTGCTTCTGCAGTCTTGCAGGGCCTTTTAGCCGCCCCCTCTACTTTGACCACCTCCCTTTTATTCTGCTTTGGGATTCAACCCTACAGTCATGACTACAACAGTGAAACACTATGAACATAGTACAGTTGTGTACACTTACCATAAATGTAGATGTTCGAGTGTCTTCACTGTTGCAGTCTGGGTTACCCTCCCTCCTGTCCCCTCTTATTTTTTCTTTTGTGTGGTTCCCTTCTTCACCCTTCTTCTGAGGTGTATTTGCAAGGGGTATGGGATCTTACTCCTTTTGGAACACCTGACATCTGGGGCAAGAAAAACTGGAGAACATGGCGTCGGCTGTCAGCTTTATACTCCTGGCGCTCTGACGTCAGGGAGCATGGCTGAACAGCCGACGCCGGACCCAGACTTTGGGGTTCTGGCCGACCGAGGACTGCCTGCTGGCAGGGGAGAACCCTGCAGTCATGACTGCAACAGTGAAGACACTCGAACATCTACATTTATGGTAAGTGTACACAACTGTACTTTCCTTTCTTCATATCTTCAGGTATTCTTTTGTACCATTGCTGGTACCCTTCCTACTATCCCTTTTTTCTATCATGGCAGATAAGAAAGGTAGTCCTGGTTTTAAAAGGTGTTCGAATTGTGGACACAAATTACCTACATCTGATGCACACTCTTTGTGCGTTTATTGCTTGGGGGCGTTCCATTTATCTGTTGACCCGCCCTGTACTATCTGTGAAAATTTTTCTAACAGAACCTTATTAGAAAGAAAAAATAAGTTGTTGCCGAAGGGACTTCTTAAATCTCCCTTTTCAGAGGCTATTTCTAGGTCGATGGCTTCAACCCCTCCTAGAGCCCATAAGAAAATTTTGGATGTTCCTACTAAGGCTAAGTCTCTGCCTTCGTCCCCGGCTGGGGACTCCCGCAAACCAAAACCTAGAAAGGCTAAAGTTTCCACTCCAGAGCTCACTCAGTCAGCCCCTGTGCTTTCGTTGCCTAGACTTTTGGCACCCAGTTCTTCGGCTCCTTTAGTGATCTCTGCTCCTTCTTCTACTGGAGCCTTCACTATATCAGCACCGAGAGGCTCCTCGGTGCAGACTATTACGACTACTGAATCGGCACCGACCACTCAGTCAGTGCAGACCTTGACCACTTCGGCTCAGACATCTTACTCGGAGCCAACACCTCAGTTATTGGCACCAATTTTGTCGGTTCCAGCTTCGGTGCCGACAACCACTTCGGCACCGAACCTTGTGCCAGTGCAGACCGTGACATCGGCACCAATGACTTCCTCGGTGCAGACACCCATAGTCCACTCTCTCTGCACCATTGTTCTCTGTGCAAACTGGTGAGGTGGGCACCAAGTTAGTCTCTTTTGTGGACAGGCCTGTTTCTCCCTCAGTCTCCGTGAGGTCCACTAGAAGCCTTTCCAAACATGACGTGTTTCATCTTGTGGACCTAGTGCTTTTGGCCAGAGGTATCCCACCCCCCAGGACCTATCCTTCCTTGGGAGGTGATCACCCGTCTCTAAAGACCCCTTCTTATTCTCCTCCTTCATTGCCTTTGAAGTCCATTGATGTAGCACAGTCTTCCCCCTCTGCGGTTCCCTTTATGGATCTCACTAAGGAACTGCAGTAGCCTTTGTGGCAGGAAAGTTTTGCTATGAACTAGGATGACAGTTGTGACATGCGTAATTTGCTGCTCCACAGCCATCCGGGAACTCCGAGTCAGCAGGCTGAGCCACTTAGGGGAGGGGCGACCCCTGTCCTGGACACACTCTTCAGGTGGACCATCCTTTCAACTGATGGAGAAGGCGTTCGCTTCTGCTGGCAATACTGGACTGTCTATCCCCCCGCCCTCCTCTGGTACACTGGTTTCACAAGTCGCACCTAGTGGACACCGGGTGCAAGGGCTTCAGGACATATTCCCACAGGAAACCCCTTTTCTGTTGTTTTCCCCAGCTTCTCCCTCTGAGGAAGTCCACCGGAAAAGTTAGTGTAAGAGGAAGCACATGGACTCCACAGAGGAGTCCCTCACTGAAGACCGACTTTGATGAGGGGGAAGGATCCCCTCGGTCACCCTCTGAGGTATCCTTCAGTGATATCCTCGAAATCCTTAAACAGAGAGGTGACTGGCAGCCCTCTAATCTGACCTCTGAAGAGTCTGTGTTCCTGCAGGCTTTTCTCGCCTGGCCCCCCTTACCTCCTGGGTTACTCCACCTGCCGATGAACTTGTCCGGCTCATCATGCAGCGTGCAT
The DNA here is from genome assembly GCF_019279795.1 of Protopterus annectens. Classification (NCBI taxonomy): domain Eukaryota; kingdom Metazoa; phylum Chordata; order Ceratodontiformes; family Protopteridae; genus Protopterus; species Protopterus annectens. The sequence goes on from NC_056743.1 coordinate 667,543,367, forward strand.
GGAAGGCACCGTCAAGGCTTTTTCCCGGAGGCCAGATAAGATTTTGTCCCCTCCTGCTACAGATCCAGTTGGTCAAAAGGTCTTCCTGTGGATGCTTTGGTGGTGGCGGCCGCAACAAGAAGGATCTGGCAGAAGAAGAAAGCCATACTGTCCATCCACCTAAAGAAGAGTCCCGGGCCCTGGACAGGATAGGGAAAGTGCACCTTTACTATCAGGTCCCTGAATTATATGGCACACTTTACCAGGCTTCAAAGGGATCTAATTTCCGAGCTGTCTGAAACCTTGGCTGGTGCCGTGTCTAATGAGATCCGTGAAAAAGTGGCCTCTCAGCTGGCCACCATTGAGTCAGTATCTAACTCCTCTATGCGTTTGATATCTCACGCATCAGAAGGTACAGCTAGAGTGGTGGGTTTAGCTGCGATCTTGAGAACACGCCTGGATGCGCTTTTGCAATTTCGCGGAACCCTTAAAGGCTTCCTTTCTTAATGCTCCCATTGAGGCCACTTCGTTGTTTCGACCCAAAGTTAAAAGCACACTGGCCAGATGTGAACAGGACGGTAAGACCCTTTCTGCCTTAGGTGTCCTTTATTCTTCCCCTCAACGTGCTTTCTCCTGAAACCAAAAGAGTGGGAAGATATGGTTCAAGAATTCTCAGGGTCCTTTCCGTGACACACAGGCAGAGTTCTCCCCTAGAGGCAGAGGGGGAAACTCACAGGGAACTCTCCTTTCAAGGCAGAGGGGGTCCGCGTAACCAAGGTTCCAGGGACTCTTTCCCTGGCCAATCCTTCCAGCGCTCCTGAAGAGCTGCCCAACTCCTTTCCTCTGGAGGTGGTTGTGAGTCGTTTCTCCTTGTACCCTTCTTCCTGGCTAACCATCACCACCGATTCTTGGGTACAAAGGATGATAACCAGAGGTATCATATCCCCTTGATATTTGTCCTGTCCTTTCAAAATACCTTCCCGACATTCCACCCAATCAAAGGGAAGAAGCAGCACTAGAGATAGAAAAGCTGCTAAGAAAAAGTCTCATCCAAATAGTCCGTCCAGACCAGATAGTATCCGGATTCTACTCAAGACTATTTTTGGTGCCAAAGAAAACTGGGGACTGGAGACCAGGGTTGGATCTCAGTGTATTGAACAAGTTTGTGAGAGTACAAAAATTCTGGATGGTCACAATACAGTCTATCCTCCTGCTTTTGGAAAACGACGATTGGATGTGTTCGATAGATCTTCAAGATACGTACTACCACATAAGTGGACAGGCCATCAAGAAGATTTCTGCGCTTCCGACGGGAGCCAGTCAGTACCAGTTCAGAGTACCGCCCTTCAGACTCTCTACTTCCCCCAGAATGTTCACAAAGTGCATGGCAGTCATCACAGCTCACTTGCGACTTCAAGGATTCCAGGTGTTTCCATACCTAGATGACTGGCTCATTTCCACCCCCACCAGACATCTACTGGAAGAAGCCCTAGCATACTCTCTCCTCGCTGCACAAAGGCTAAGCATAACCATAAACTGACAAAAATCCACCCTCGCCCCATCTCAGTCGACAGAATTCATAAGGGTTATCTTGGATACAAAGAACTGCAGAGCTGCCATTCCAGAGTACAGAATTTTAAGGATAAAGCAACAACTGGTTCCAATCCTTTCAAGGGAGAAATCCACTGTTCACTCTGTTCTACAGCTGTTGGGTTCCATGGCAGCCTCCATCACCATTGTCCCCCTGGCCAGATTTCATATGAGGCTTCTACAATGGCTTCTGCTCACCCAATGGTATCCTTTTCAAGCCAAGATTTGAGTAACCCACAGGTGCAAACAGGATTTAAACTGGTGGATGACACACAATCTGTCAATGGTCTCACCCCTTCTCCCCCCAGCAACCCAAGACCACAGTGACCATGGACGTCTCCCTGATGGGGTGGGGGGGTTATGTCAGGGACAGACAGTCCAAGGCACTTGGTCCGAACTAGAGGCCCGACTGCATATTAATGTTCTAGAGCTGAGGGCGTTGCTTCTGGCGTAGCAAGCATTCCATCCCCTGCTGCCATCTGGGACGATTACGATTTAATCAGACAGCATTAAAAAAGTCACCAAATGTTGCTCGCGAACTCCAAATAAAGTCACTGTGCACCAATAATACTATATGACGCTTTATTAAAATATCGAAAATTCTAAAAACAAGACTATATGTTAAGCGCTTTCATCTACAAGTGTAGACTTCATCAGAACAATTCCTAGTAGAATCACTCCAGTTTATATACAAGCATCAATCAATCATTTTATAAGTTAATTGAACAACTTAGTGCCAGTGCTCCATTTCATTGACAAATGCTGTGGTGACTTAATAGCACATATTCTACTCGTGTGACTTAACACATATTTTATTCGTGTTTTTAGAACTTTTGTAGAATTTTCGATATTTTAATAAAGCGTCGGATAGTATTATTGGTGCACAGTGACTTTATTTGGAGTCTGCGAGCAACTTTTGGTGACTTTTATTTAGTTGAGTGTTCGGGACTACATTGCTTTTCTTAATCAGACAACATGGCGGTGGTCTGGTACATCAACAAACGGGGAGGAACCAAATATTACCCCCTTTGTCGAGAGGATATGCAATGGGCGATGACTACTAACCATTTTCTTCTAGCAACGCACATTCCTGGGAGTTCCAACGTGATAGCAGACAGACTCAGCAGGTACATTCTACAACCTCACGAGTGGTCCCTGAATCCCTTGATAGCGACGGCAATCTTCCACCGCTGGGGCCGTCCTTGGTGCGACCTCTTTGCATCCCCGACCAACTACAAATGCAGCAACTACTTCACCCTGATTCCCCCTCCGGGACAGTCACCCAGGGGTGCTGTAGTCCACGATTGACCCTCAGGTCTTTATGCATTCCTGCCTTTTCCCCTCATTCCCCAGTTTCTGAAGAAAGCCCGTCGGTTGAAGAGCAAGGTGATCCTCGTAGCACCGTATTGGCCTTGTCAAATTTGGTTCCCCTTCCTTTGGCCTCGCCTTCTTGATTGACCTTGGATTCTCCATCCAACCCTGGAGTTGATCTCACATCCACAGAACATGATTAATCCCAACTTGAACAGCCTGAAGCTCACTGCTTGGCTACTCCACTTCCATTGATTGCCAGGCAGATTGATCTTTCTTTACCAGTACGTGACATTCTCATTGCATCTCATAAGTCTTCCACTAGAATTACTTAGCTAAGCAAGTGGAAAAGATTTACCTGTTGGCTGAAAGATAAACAAGTAGATCCCTTCTCAGCACCAGTGTCGATAATACTAGACTATCTGGCCGACCTTTTCCAATCGGGGCTATCTGCTTCTACCATTAGAGTTAATTTGGCTGCAATTTCTAATTTCCATGAGGGTGTCCCAAGATTCCTCTCTTATGTCTCACAAATTGTGCAAGACCTTCATAAAAGGTGTGAATCATCTGAAGCCACCTTTTAGAGAACCTATTCAACCATGGAATCTATCATTAGTTCTACAAGCTCTGACAGTGCCGCCCTTCGAACCAGCTTCTTCTTGCGACCTCAAGTATTTGTCATGGAAAACCTTGTTTTTGGTCGCCATTGCCTCTACCAGACGTATCTCTGAGCTTCAAGTTTTATGTATCAAGAGTTCATACTTGATTTTTCATAGAGATAGTGTCTTTGAGAACTAATCCTTCATTTCTGCCCAAAGTCATCTCTGAAATGTCTATTAATCAAACCATTGAATTGCTAGTTTTTTTTCCCAATCATTCAAACAGAGGAGAGTATTGCCTACATACCCTAGATATCCACAGGCAAATCCGTTTTTACTTAAACAGGACTAGGTCCTTTCATAAATCTGACCAGTTATTTTTGGCCTATTCTGGACCTAGATTAGAATCTGCTGTTGCTAAGGTCACATTAGCTAGATGGTTGAAGGACTGTGTGACCTTCATTTATACACAACATAATAATCCGTTGCCTACCACCATGAAGGCTCATTCGACAAGGTCGGTGGCAACTTCTGCTGCCTTCCATGCCAGAGCTTCTTTACATGACATCTGTGCAGCTGTAACTTGGGCTACACCTCATACCTTCATCAATCATTACAAATTGGATTTGACCTCCAGGGGAAGAGCATCTTTTGGTTCTGTGGTGCTCAGGAATGTCCTTCCATGAGAGCCTCCCAGGAATAGAGGTAGCTGGGGACTCTGTCCCATGCGTAAGGAATGAACGAGGATTAACAATATCAGATAAAGAAGTTATGTCTTAACATAACGTTCCATCTGTATTGTTGATCCTTGTTCAGTTATTACGACCATCCCTCCTTCCCCCTCCTGTGGCTTCTAGTGGATCTCACCATCCGGTTCTCTTAGGTCATTTGACCAGAGGTAGCCTCTACCTTCTTTTGACTTGCAAACTCAATCTGAGGTAACAGGGAGAGGGGGTTTATGGGTAAGAATTTAGCTCGAGAGTTTGTAGCTGACACGAGCTTGGAAAATGGCCAGCTTGGTTCCGAGGTCGGAACCGATACCCATGCTTAATGACTGAACGAGGATCAACAATGCAGACTGAACGTTATGGTAAGACATAACTTCTTTTTACTTACCAAGCTGGATCTGTCCACAGTGGAGTCAGATGAGCAGTGGTCATATGGATGGTTTCTGAATTGGTATGTAAAGGTAGTCCACCCTGTGATGGCAGTGAGGACACCCATCACCATTATGGACATGCCAGTGTGTCACAATATGCCTTGACCGGTATCATCAGGCCAGATGCATGGTACATTTGCTACTATTGCCAAGGCACAGAAATGGCATCTTCTTGTGATTAGATGACATCCCAGCACATCTGTTAAGCAATTCTCTTTGCAACCATCCATTGCAAGCAATTAGCTGCAGCTAACATGTTGATGGCCAATAGCTTACTGCTCATAGCCTCTGTCTGTGTGCTCTCCGTGGGTGCCATTACCCACTGCAGATGCATAGGCAACGGTTGAGGTTGCTTCCTCAGTAGGGTGCCAGACATGACCTGTCCTTCCCTGGGATGTAGTAGAGGTGGGTAAGAGTTACACATGCGGTGCCAGGCATGTATTACATTTTGATTGAAACCTTCAGGTTCTTTTCACTTCCTGATTGACTTACAGCAGTGTTTAAAAACTGATAGTCTTTGGAGCTCTTTGTTTTTGTAGTTCAAGCTGTAAAGCATGCTTTAGTGTTCGAGGATTTCCCTGTTCATGTTGTGTAACTGTAGCAAAATGATGTGGTTTCATTTCAGTGATCTGTACTGTCCGATTGCTACAACATCAGAATAGTATTCACTGTAGAATGTCTAGACAGTGTAGAGATATTAATTACATAACATGTATCAGTGCAGCAGACTATGCATATAATAACATGGAGACTAGTCTCAGTGCACTAATCTCTATCCTCCATTTGTGGATAAAATGCAACCACAATAGGTGCAGTACTACTAAGCTGCTGCTGTCAAACGAGACTGCTATTTTGTGTGGCACCCCATCCTAGTCATCTTTTCAAAGATGTGCTGAGTTGTGGTATGAATAACCAGTTAACTCCCAAGTACTGGGTAATGGAAATATTTTGCATATATTTGGCCTAAATAAAGTTCCCAGGGCTGCTATGCTGACTCATACTGAATCCATGCAGAAAGACACCAACTATTTTGTCAGCTGTTAAAGCCAGTTGTCTAGTCTTGCTAGCTAGGCGTCATTTATTGTTCATGGGTTCATATGTCCATAGATATTTACTAGAGTTGCATTTCAGTGTTCCATTGAGATGCCCAGCCCAAATTCCCAGTTCATCCCAAGCATTGTGTGATTAATTCACTTGCTCAAGGTCACACAGTAAACAAGTGAGGGCTGAAGGAATCGAACTCTGCTACAGGAAGATCACAGCCTTAACCCTCTTTGCCAACGGCCAGGAAAAGAAAATATATGCCTCAACTGCTTTGAACCTTTGCCTTTCAGACTGATATTCTCTATACCAGTACACTAGCAATCTGAGAGTAATAGAAGCAGTCAGAAAAGGATTTGAACAATGCACCCTTGACTCGTGGCACTCCTGCATTAGCTCACTGCACTAATTGTAAATGATAGATATCATGAAATATCAGTGTCTTGCCTTCTTCTGTGTTCGTGATGATTTCCATCTTGTCTCACTGCATGCTGCTTTGTTGGAGAATACAGGGAGTAAACTTGTCCTGTGCAAACTGCTCCAAACCCCCTTCCCTGAATTGTGTGTCCTGCAGGCTGTTGGGGGGGATATCTATGCCTGGCATACAAAAGCATCTGTGTGCCCCACTCTGATAGACGACCTTAATATCTACAACACAAGCAGCAAAAGAATTACTCATACTAAAGATTTAAACCTTACCTGTGATATAAATAGAACTGCTGGACAGACTGGTATGCATCCCATAAGACTATCATTTCTGTGTAACAGGCTCCCCATCCATGGAAAGCAGAGTTTTAACCTAATTCAACTACAACTTTGACAGTTGGATGGTGAACTGAAAGTTCATCATTGGTTTAGCACTTATCTGTCTAATGGACACACACAACTTGTAAATGCTTCATGGCTCAGGCCCCTGCTTGTAAATGTTCTACCAAGCCCTTGCTTACACTTACGAAGAGTACCAAAACTTTGTCATTGATTTGGGATGCATGGCTAAGCTTAAAAAAAAACAGTGGTCTTAGCCTAGTATACATCTTTTGAGATTATTTGCTTTTCAGTCAGTGTGCATAACTGTGTGCATTGTCTCAATTGTAAACTGTATTTTGAAGACAGGGTGGTTAGGTTGTGTGTGGAGGGAAGGGAAGCATTTTAATGACTTACTTGAATTACATTTGCTGTTAGTTGTGTAGATATGACACTATGATGTGCAAAAGTGGTAGGTACCTCTAATAACTACATTCCTGTGTTTGAAGATCTCTTTAGTATGACTTAGTCATTGTTTGTTTTGGTGTTGGGGGTTGGTATAGTGGTTAAGGTATTTACTTCACAGACACAAAGTACAGGGTTTAATTCTCATCTTTGAAATGAAATTGGCTATGCTTAAAATGGCCCACAAGGGCACCTAGAGCTGCAGAAGGAGACATACGTGGCAGTTTGTGTGCCAGTCAGAAGACAGGACATGCTATTGAGGACTATCTGGATGTCAGCAAATTACAAGGTGCTAAGAAAGCTGTATGATCCGACATCTTCCTCTGCAGTTGCATTGAACCAGCAGTGTTGTCTGTGCTTCATCCCATGTTCCATAAATGTACACGTATATGTATTTTTGGTAACCATTGGGTTTACTGACTCTTATTATATTTAATTGATGTTATGTAGTCCAATCTCGCCTACATTCTTACTCACGGGTTCGGAGCCGAATATCGGCTCCGACTCGGCCAACTTTTATTTTCTAGCACAAAGTCTTTTATTGGCTGGGCTAAATAGGTATCCCATGTTGCAATGCTCCATAGCCCCAGATCTCGTTTGCCGCTCGTGTAGCTAGGACGTGGTTTCGCTTGGCTGTGGCTAAGTACCTCTAAATTTCTATTTTCTCTACAGAAAATTGTTGATATTCAAACAAAAGCTATTTTCATAGCTATTTCTTCTTGTTAATTGTTTAAATATTGTGGAAGTATTGTCTGTGTGTGAGTTGGTATCCCTAACTGTTTGGTGGGCTAGGCCCGTTTAAATTAGAGGACCTAGTCCTCCTTTTTGTGTAGTGTTTTTACTTTTCCTCTTATTGGCGTCCTGATTTTTAGTGTGTAGTTTTTTCCTTGGTTGAGCTTGTGTGTTGTAAGGTTTTCAAAGAACCATTTTACTTGGAGGTTCTTTGGGGTTTTGTGTGTAGTGATAGTTTCCCACCTTTGCTGTTTTCCAGCTAGGTCATCTCTTGGTCTTGGTGTTTAGTATTCTTGTTGAGATGTCTAAGGATCAAAAGGAACATAAACCTTCGGGTTTTAAGAAATGTTCCAAATGTAACTATAAGATGTCCATTACGGATGGACATTCCGTATGTGTATTGCCTAGGAGCAACTCATTTGCAAGAATCCTGTAGCTTCTGCCATGCCTTCAGTCTGAGGGTGCTACAGGAAAGAAAAAATAAACTTATATTGAAGGGACTCCTAAAACCTTTGTTTGAGGAGTCTTTAGACTCTACTTCTAGTACTCAATCCAAGTCTAAAGCTTTGAAGGCGAAGAAAAGATCTCCGTCTCAGTCTGTCTCCTCTGAGCCACCGGAGAAAACTTCTAAACTGGACTCTACCCTATTGGCTCCTCTGTCCTCGGGGCCGCAGGAGGTATCTGTTGTGCTGGAATCGACCTCGGCTCCAATTTTATTGGAACCCATTCGGAGCCAGTCTCCCAGTGTCAGGCATGGTTCTCCTGATAGGAGATCCCAGTCCCCCTCTCTGTCCTCCAAATCCTCCAGGCTTTCTGATTTGAATGTCGATAGGGTGGTTCAGAGGCTCCTGCAGTCAACGGCATTGGCAAAATTATTTTCGGCTCCAACCCAGTCTGCTCCGGAGCCGTCCCGGTGCTTGTGTCGATGGTTCCTCCTAGCACTTCCTTGTCTTCGGAGCCGGAGTGCTCCGTGTGATGTTCTTGTGCCGGCTCCGATACCCCTCAAGGGTTTATCGGTGCAGACGTCTGCTCCAACCATGTCAGCTCTGTCCACATGTTTCAGTACTCTGGTTTCCTCTGTCGGGCCCGAGGGGGATACTTTGGGCATCTGTCGGTTCCAAGCCTCCTCATCGGCTCAAGGAACCCCGACCCCGGTCATGGCCTCGGAGGCTGGTCGGTCCTCGGATTCGGGGGGACCTGCCTTCGCGGCCATGAGGAGTGCACTGGCCAGATCTTCAGTTACATCACCCGGATCAGTCATTCCGTCCCCTTCCACTCTGGCTAGAGCTTCTGATGTCCCCCTATCCGTAGATGGCAGAGCCCAAAGGTCTGGGGATATCCCCATGAGCAGTCCCCAACTTTCTGAGGGTCCCTCAGAGTCTGTGCTTGAGGAGCCCCCCAGAAAGAAGTTGTGCAAGAGGAAGCACATAGACTTCCTGGACGAATCTCTCGCTTCTGATACCGACCTCGAGGAGTCAGAGGGGTCCCCCAAGTCGTCCTCCGATGATGTCTCTTTCTCTGACATCCTGGAGATATTGAGACAGAGAGGTGACTGGCCGTCCAAAACCCCCTCTGAGGAGGAGTCTGTGTTCCTCAAGGCCTTTGGTGCTCAACCCTCCGCCTCCTGGGTGTCTCCACCCTTCGAGCTCCTGGATTTAATTTGTTGAAGTGTGTGGGAGGAATCCTGATGGAACCTGTGCCCAGAAGGCCCAATAAGTTTCTTTCTGCCCCCCCCCCGGGGAAAGAGTTCCTGTCCAAAGGGGTTTTTGTAGATGCCATGGTGGTGGCGGCGGCCACACAGCAGGAAGTAGCAGAGTCTTCTTCCTCCGTCCATCCTCCTAACAAGGAGTCCAGGAGCATGGACTGGTACAGAAAGCGTACCCTCTCGTCAGCGACCTCTTCACCCTGCGGTCGCTGAACTATCTTTGTCATTTTACTCGGCTCCAGAAAGATCTCTTCAAGGAGTTAGGAGATACTCTAGCGGGTAACGTACCTGAGGCATTAGCGCACATGGTTAACGCCCAGGTGTCTATCCTCAATTCGATTGTCAACTCGTCCATGAGGCTCATTTCGTATGCAGCCGAGGGGGCGAGTAGGCAGCTAGTTCGGGAGTAGCCCTCGGGAGACAAGCCTGGATGCGCCTGTGTCATTTCGCGGAGGCCTTCAAGTCTTCCTTCACTGACGCCCCCTTTGATGGGTCCTCACTTTTTGGGACCAAAGTGAAAGACACCCTCACCAGATGCGAGCAAGAGGGGAAGACCCTGTCTGCCGTAGGGGTCCGTTTTTCCCTTCCCTCTAGGCCTTACCCCAAGGTTCAGAGAGGAGGGGAAGATGTGGTTCAAGAAATCACAGAAGTTTTTCTCTGCCGCACAAGGTGAGTCCCCCTCCAGAGGCGGAGGAGGGGGAGGTTATTCTGGAAGACACCGCCCTAGAGACAGAGGAGGCCCCCGCAACTCGGGAGACCGTGATCCTTTCGCAGTTCCTCTTACCATCGTTCCTGATGTGTTGCCCGACTGTGCTATTCCGGAGCCATTCGGGGGCCGCATTTCATTGTACCCGGAAGCCTGGGAAAGCATCAGCCAGGATCGATGGGTGCTACGAATAGTTTCCAGAGGTTATACCATTCCCTTTTTGTCAGATCCCCCTCCAGTCAGGAGAATCCCGGACGTTCCACCCAGTCAAAGGGATCACGCAGCATTAGAAGTGTCAAAGCTGCTAAAGAAAGGAGTCATCCAACCTGTCCCCTCAGACCAAATCGGATTAGGGACTTAAGACTCTCTTTGCTGCCGAAAAGAACAGGGGACCCGAGACCCATTCTAGATCTCAGCCGATTAAACCACTACGTTCTGAAGTCCAAGTTCCAAATGGTCACCCTTCAGTCCATTTTCCCATTGCTGGGAAAAGAAGTGTGGATGTGCTCCATCAACCTCAAGGATGCTTACTACCATATCAAAATGGACAGGGCATCCAGGAATCACTTATGCTTCTGGCTGGGTGCCAGGCCTTTTCAGTTTTGTGCCCTGCCCTTTGGTCTCACCACAGCCCCCAGGGTGTTCACCAAGTGCTTGGCAGTGGTGACAGCTCACTTGAGACGTCAAGGATTCCAAGTGTTTCCATACCTGGACGACTGGCTCCTCACCCCCCCCCCCTAACCAGGCATCTTCTCATTCGGGCCAGGGACGCTACCATTACCCTCGGTCAACAACTAGGAATTACCTTGAACTGGGAAAAATCTGCCTTGCTGCCCTCACAGCGTGTCACATTTATAGGCGCAGAGCTAGACACCGTCCAAATGCGGGCCTTCCTGCCCCAAGAAAGGATCAGAGTATTGCAGAATCAGGTTCACACTTTATTACCCCTCAGGAAAGTAGAAGCAAGATGGGTGCTTCAGCTTCTGGGATCCATGGCAGCTACCATTATGTTAGTGCCTCTAGCGAGATTACACATGAGGCTGCTTCAGTGGCTTCTCTTTGCCCAATGGTCTTTCCAGAAACTCCCCCTTTCCCACCAGATCGTACTCACAGACCTATGCAAGCAGGATCTCCATTGGTGGCTATGTTCCACCAATCTGGACGAGGGAAAACCGTTTGTCCCTTTGTCACCTGTCGCCACGGTGACCACGGACGCCTCCCAGATGTGGTGGGGGGGCATTATCTTGGCAGGACGGTCCAAGACACGTGGCAAGATCACGAGGTACATCTGCACATCAATGTTTTAGAGATGAGAGCGGTGTTATTGCCATTGCGGGCACTTCAGAGCTCTCTTCTTCTGGGAACGATTGCAGTTCACTCGGACAACATGTCCGTTGTGTGGTACCTAAACAAGCAAGGAGGAACCAGATCTTACCCCCTGTGCAGAGAGGCCATGCGAGTGTGGCAGTGGGCAGTGTCTTCCCAACGGTTTCTAGTGGCAACGCACATTCCGGGGAAGGCCAGTGTGATAGCAGCAGGCTGAGCAGAGCTATTCTGATGCCTTACGAGTGGTCCCTGAACCTTCTGGTTGCAGAACAGATTTTCAGCAGGTGGGTTCAGCCTTGCTGCGATCTTTTTGCCAATCCCCTCGACACCAAATGCAGCAGCTACTTCACCCTGATCCCCCCACAGGGGGAGTCACCCAGGGATGCTCTAGTCCACGATTGGCCCTCTGGTCTTCTCTATGCTTTCCCTCCATTTCCTCTGCTACCAAGAGTGGTTCAGAAAGCCATATCCTCAGGAAGCAAGATGATTCTAATTGCCCCACACTGGCCTCGCCAAGTCTGGTTCTCCCTTCATCAATTCGCGGTGGACAGTCCTTGGATTCTGGACCCAGTACCAGGCCTGCTGACGCACATGTCGGGACAGTTCCATCCCTCCCTGCGGACCCTCAGGTTGACAGCCTGGCTACTCCACTTCCATCGTTAGTCAGACTTCGTTTTTCGCCTGAGGTGGTGCACATTTTATCCTCTTCTCATAAGTTTTCCACCAGGAAGATTTATTCCAGCAAATGGAAGAGATTTTCCATTTGGGCTCATGCCCAAGGACTTGACCCTTACACAGCCCCAGTTCCTGCTGTTTTGGATTTTTTTGTCCATGCTCTTTCGGCAGGGTCCTGCTCCTGCTACCATTAAAGTGCAGCTGGCTGCTATTTCTAATTTTCATACCTCCTACGAGCCTTCCCTTATGGCCCACAAACTCTGTAAGGCCTTTCTGAAGGGCACCTTATTACTCTGGCCCCCTGTGTCAGAACCTATCATGCCCTGGGATCTAAACGTTGTTTTGCAAGCTCTGACTTCCCCACCTTTCGAACCGGCTGCCTCCTGTGAGTTAGTTTCTGTCTTGGAAGACTGCTTTCCTAATAGCCATCACATCAGCCAGACGGGCATCAGAGATTCAAGCTCTGTCCATCAACCCCCCCCCCCCCGTATTTAATCTTCCATAAGGACAGGGTCTTTCTTAGACCTAATCCGTCCTTTCTTCCTAAAGGAACATCTACTGTTGATCTCAATCAGTCTGTTGAGCTGCCAGTTTTCTTCCCTCAATTCTCGAACAAAGCAGAGTTTAGATTTCATCAACTGGACGTGCACAGGCAATTACGATTCTACTTACACAGGACAAAACAACTACAAAAAGCTGACCAATTGTTTGTGTCTTTTTCAGAAAGTAGAGCAGGATCCCCTATTTCCAAGGTTACATTCTCCACATGGATTTCAAGTTGTATTTCCTTTATTTACTCCTCAGCGGGCAGAAATCTACCGTTCCCCGTCAAGGCTCACTCTACCAGGGCTATTTCTGTGTCAGTAGCTTACCATGCCAGGTTATCTTTGGATGATATTTGTGCTGCAGCCACGTGGGCTTCCCCACACACATTTATTACTCATTACAAACTGGACATGGCTTCTAGGGGCCGGGCCTCCTTTGGTTCCACAGTCCTCAGGAGTATCTTCCTTTGAGCCTCCCATGATAGAGGTTCTGGGGACGCTGTCCCGTGAGTAAGAATGTAGGCGAGATTGGACTACATAACATCAAGAAGTTATGTACTCACCATAACGTTCAATGTATGTAGACCATCTCGCCTCACATTATTACGTACCCTCCCACCTGCCCCCTTCCTGGAGGATTTGGAGGCTGGAATTGGTGTTTGAGTACCCTTCAATGGTAGTTGTTTTTTCTTATTCCCCTTGATAGTGTTCTACTGTAGTGGGTTGTTATGCATGAGGTGTGATTGTGGGTTTGCAGCAAACTAGATCTGGGACTATGGAGCAGTGCAACATGGGATACCTATTTAGCCCAGCCAATAAGAGACTTTGTGCTAGAAATTAAACGTTGGCCGAGTCGGAGCTGATATTTGGCTCCGAACCCGTGAGTAAGAATGTGAGGCGAGATGGACTACATACATCGAACGTTATGGTGAGTATATAACTTCTTGATGTTAAGTTGTCAATCTCGCCTTCATTCTTGCTGGATGGGTTCGGAGCCGATCCTCGGCTCCGACTCGGCACTTGCTTTAGCTTGAGAACTCCTTTTACCAGCTCGAGGCAACCCTATATCCCATGATGCAAGGCGGAACTACCTCAGATCTCGTTTGCCGCTTAGCGAAAGAGGTCTCCTTTTTGCCAGCTGAGGTAAGTTGATATTTTCAGAAAGCTTAGTCAGGGATTTATTTCTCCCTTATTCCCCTTTTTATAGTGTGTAGTGTTTCTACAGCCCACCCTATTTCCCTTATAGTTAAAAAGTTTTAAATTCTTTTTATAATTGTAAAAGAGTTTTAAGTTAGGCCTAGACCCCATTGCTTAATCCCTACCTGTGTGTTTGGGGATTAATTGTGTGATTGTTGGGGTGTGTGTGACTTTCTTCCTCTAGGGCTATGTCTAAGGAAGGCAAGGTCTCAGGCTTCAAGAAGTGTGACTCGTGCTGTCAGAAAATGTCTCTGACAGACGGTCACACTTCTTGTGTTTACTGCCTGGGGCCTTTGCACCTGCAGGACTCCTGTGCTTTGTGTCACTCTTTTAGCCAGAGAGTCCTGCAGGAAAGGAGGAATAAATTGATCCTCCGTGGCTTACTTAAGCCAGAAGGTTCTCCCTCTAAAACAGGGTCCAGTAAACCTTCTAAGCCTCCGAAGGTTCAGGCTACAGTATCTAAGCCTCCTCCGGTGGCTCCGGCTCCGTCGGAGCCGAGATCGGCTCTGGCTGGAGCTGATCTTTCTGCTTCTAAAGTAGTGGGTTCGGCACCGATTGGTTCCGACACCCGATCTACTGTGGCCTTGTCGGCTCCAGCTGGAGCCGACACCTTATCCAGCATCGGAGCCGAGAAACCTTCGGCTCCATCTGGAATTCAGGGGACTTCGGCTCCGATGACTTCGTCCCGAAAGAGATCTCGGTCCCCTTCGTTGGAGAGTATCCACTCGGCTCCGGGGTCTCCTCTTTTGTCGGAGCGGAGCCATCGGAGCCGATCTTCGAGATCTTCCAGGCTGTCTGACCACGACTTAGAGAGGGTGGTAAGCAGGCTGTTAAAGTCGCAGGCACTGGCCCAAATGCTCCATAGCCCGTCTCAGCAGACTTCGCTATTGCTTCACCCTTGAACTTCCTCCTCCGACTCCCCACCAGAGTTCGGAGCTGGAGCTTCGGGACAGCGACTGTTTCGCGCCGAGCCGATACATCCTTCAGCTCCGCTGCCTCGGCTCTGATCTCCTCCTTGAGACCTTCTTTGGAGGGATCCGGTCGCCGAGTTTCCTGGTCGGCTCGAGGGGCTAGTGGCATCGGACCCTTGTCCAACCCCGCTCTCCCTCTCGGGCTTCGCTTTGGTAAGCTCGGCACCGACATCGCCTCGAGCCTTCCTCTCAGTGGAGCCGGAATTCCTGTTTCCTCGAACGGGATATTCCGGTCTCGGGAGGGAGCCTTTGAGGTGATGAGGAGTGTCCTGGCTCCTGAGCCAGGTCAACGGTCCATCCCTCTAGCTCCTCCCTCTTCGGTGCCTGTAGACACCTCTTGCCAGCCTCTTGCTCTCAGGCCCAGGGATCCATCGCCCCAGGTTTCCCCATTGGGAATTTCCTCCTCTTCGAAGTTTCTCCTGATCCTGCAGGTGAACCCCTCGGAAGAGGACGGTAAGAGGAAACACACAGACTCCCTGAGTCTACTACATCTGATACTGACTTAGATGAGTCGGAGGGTTCCCCACGATCCCCCTCTGAGGATGTCTCCTTTTCAGACATCCTTGAGCTCCTCAAACAGAGGGGGAATTGGCCATCCATTGATCCCTCCGAGGATGAGTCGGTATACCTGGAGGCTTTTGGATCCCGACCCTCCACCTCCTGGGTGTCTCTGCCTTTCGACCCACTTATGCAAGTAGTGGCTCGAAAGGCGTGGGCAGCTCCAGATTCTGTGGAACCTGTCCCCAGGAGGCCATCCAAGTTTATTACAGCCCCTATGGACAAACAGGACGGGAGATTGGAGACCAATATTAGACCTGAGCAGTCTAAACAGATTTGTCAAGAAGGCAAGATTCCAGATGGTCACGCTTCAGTCCATTCTGCCCTTTCTGGGCAAGGACAACTGGATGTGCTTTATAGACCTTCAGGACGCGTACTATCACATAAAGATTCACAGGCGCTCCAGAAGGTTTCTCCGCTTTCGGCTAGGGACCAGTCATTACCAATTCAGAGCCCTGCCCTTTTACCTCACTTCAGCCCCCAGAGTGTTTACCAAATGCATGGCAGTGGTCACAGCTCATCTGAGACGTCAAGGATTCCAGGTGTTTCCTTATTTAGACGACTGGCTCCTCTCCGCCACCACCAGGTGTCAGCTTCTTCAGACCAGAGACTACACTCTGCAGCTTTGCAGGAGTTTGGGAATTTCAGTGAATTTCGAAAAATCTTCTCTGCGGCCTTGCCAATCTATCACCTTTATAGGCACAGAATTAAACACCGTCAAAATGTTAGCCAGACTAACAGATCAAAGAATTCTGGACATCCAAAAATTTTGTTCGGATTCTATTGCAGAGCAGCAAGGTCAAAGCCAGATTGATACTAAAGGTTCTAGGTCTTATGGCTGCGGCCATTGTTCTTCTACCACTGGCTCGCTTCCACATGCGTCTTCTGCAGTGGATGTTATTCACTCAGTGGTCGTTCCACAGTCTTCCGATGAGGCACGAAATCTTAGTCACACAATCGTGCAGAACTCATCTGAACTGGTGGATATCTCTTCCCCTCTTCTTCATCAGGGCCGACCCTTTGTTCCCCCTCCTCCAGTTGCCACAGTTACTACGGATGCCTCTCTGATCGGGTGGGGGGGGCATTATCAGGGCAGGATGGTCCACGGGACGTGGCAACCCATAGAATACCATCTGCACATAAATGTCCTGGAGATGAGAGCGGTGCTTTTAACGTTGCAAGCCCTCAACGACTTTCTTCCCACGGGGACTATTGCAGTACAAACGGACAACATGTCCGTGGTCTGGTACATCAACAAGCAGGGCGGGACCAGGTCCTATCCGTTGTGTCGAGAAGCTCTCAGACTTTGGCAATGGGCAATCTCCTCTCATCGGTTTCTGATAGCAACGCACATCCCCGGCAGGTCCAACCTCTTGGCGGACAGGCTGAGCAGATCCATTATCATGCCTCACGAGTGGTCTCTCAATCAATCTGTAGTGGATCAGATTTTTCTGAAGTGGGGCACACCTTGTTGCGATCTTTTTGCTACACCCCAAAACAAGTGCCCCGATTTTTTCACCCTCTTTCCCCTACCAGGCCAACCCCTGAGAGACTCTCTTACCCAGGATTGGCCCCGGGGACTTCTGTACGCTTTCCCTCCCTTTCCCTTGATTCCACAAGTCATTCAGAAAGCCACCGTTTTGAGGGCCAAGTTGATTCTCATTGCCCCTTACTGGCCTCGACAAATTTGGTTTCCGTCTCTGCATCATCACCTCCTGGTGCAGCCCTGGCATCTGGACCCAGTTCCGGATCTCTTGATCCACCAGTCGGGTCAACAGCACCGGGCCATTCATTCTCTCAACCTCACTGCTTGGTTGCTCCACTTCCTTCCCTAGCCAGGCTTCCGATGATCTCTGATTCAGTCAGAGACATTTTAGTGTCTTCTTTAAAGTCGTCCACCAGAACTGTTTATGCTAGCAAGTGGCGACGTTTTTCTATTTGGGCAAATTCCAGGAATATTGATCCCTTTACTGCTCCTGTGCATTCTGTTTTAGATTTCCTGGCTGAAGTTTTTCAGTCAGGATCTTCTTCATCTACAGTTAAAGTTCAACTGGCTGCTATTTCCAAGTATCATGTTGGCTTGCATGATAATAACATTATGTCTCATAGATTATGCAAGGCCTTTCTGAGAGGAGTTTTTCTCCTAAAGCCGCCGATAAAGCATCCTCCTCCGCAATGGGATCTAAATTTAATGTTGGCATCCTTGATGTTACCTCCCTTCGAACCGTCTGCTTCATGTTCTTTGAAATTATTGACCTGGAAAACTATATTTTTACTGGCTGTCACTTCAGCAAGAAGGGTTTCCGAGATTCAAGCTCTCTGCATCCGTTCCCCTTACTTGGTTTTTCATAAGGACAGGGTATCCTTAAGAACGAACCCGTCCTTTCTCCCCAAAGTTGTGTATCAATCCATAGATCTACCAGTCTTTTTCCCAAACTATTCTGACAGAGCTGAACAAAAGCTTCATTTTTTGGATGTCCATCGTCAGCTCAGGTACTATTTGCATAGAACGAAACAATTCAGGAAATCGGACCAGTTATTTGTCTCCTATGCAGAAAACAGGATAGGTCTCCCAGTGTCTAAAGTGACCTTATCCAGATGGTTGTCTTCCACCATTTCCTATGTGTACTCTTTCAGAGGCAAGCAACTACCTTCTAAACCGAAAGCACACTCAACCAGGAGTCTATCCACTTCTGCAGCTTTTCAGGATAGACTACCCATTGATACCATTTGTGCAGCAGCTACTTGGGCCACTCCTCATACCTTTGTCTCTCATTACAAGTTAGACTTGGCCTCCAGAGACGGGGCCAGTTTTGGTTCCACAGTTCTCAAGAGTCTGTTCCATTGAGCCACCCGGGATACAGGTGCTAGGGACGCGGTCCCATCCAGCAAGAATGAAGGCGAGATTGACAACTTAACATTTAGAAGTTATGTACCTACCATAACGTTCCATGTTAGTTGTCTTCTCTCGCCTTCTTTCTTGCGTCCCTCCCTCCTTCCCCCTGGCCTGGACAGATCTTGAAGAGTTCCTATCAGGTTGTTTCCTCCTGAGCCTTCATCAGAGGACTCTTATTATGAACTTGGTTTTCCTAAATATGTTAGGTTAGTCCTTAGCAGGGTAGGTTAGCTACCAAACGAGATCTGAGGTAGTTCCGCCTTGCATCATGGGATATAGGGTTGCCTCGAGCTGGTAAAAGGAGTTCTCAAGCTAAAGCAAGTGCCGCGTCGGAGCCGAGGATCGGCTCCGAACCCATCCAGCAAGAAAGAAGGCGAGAGAAGACAACTAACATGGAACGTTATGGTAGGTACATAACTTCTAATTTTAGGACATAAGTACCATAATACTATTGGCCATCCATATTAAGGTTAAACACTGGTTTCCTTTGGAAGCTTTTTCACACTTGAGGTAATGCTATTGATGTGACACACCTGTAAGTATTGTAGATCATTGTCTTGACTGGGATTACCTGACTTTTATACCCACTTCAGCATCCTATTTTTGTTGCAGGCAATCCCATTCATTCATTGAGGAGTTGAGCTGTTTTGTGTAATCAGTGAGTCTACTCAGCATAATTAACTGCTACTGTGTGCTACCTCCTTCAAGTTTTGGTCATTGTTACTCGTCATGCTTCACAGCTTGTGCATTTGCAGCTCTTAAGGCACTGTTTTTATCTTTGTCTTTAAGCACTGCTGTTATGAATTAATTTTTGGAGACATTGTGTCTGCCCTGCACTTTGAAGGTGCAGCACAGTCGGTTAAAAACGTTTGTCTTTTGCATTTGAATGCAAACTGTTTTGATACTCCTCATCGTCTTTCCCTTGGGTTCATATGCTGGTTGTGTGCATTCCAACTAGATTTTGTCACCGTATTATGAGGATATTTACTGTGATAACGAACACACACACACTGCACTTTCCTGCACTGCCATCTAGACACGTTCTATTTAAAGTAAAGCATAATGGCATTCACACAGTGCACAACTTTTTGCTTTTATTTCATCACTAATGTAGGACACTGAGGAGGCTTTATTGGTGTAATTTCTGACAGTAGGTGGAGGTAAGTTGTGCTTTACCTGAAGTGCAAAAAGCAGTAGTTGCTGATCTCTGCCATTTCTGCATATCACTTTCTTTTCAGTAATCTGCAAAAAACAAGGACTATAGTATTGTTCTTAGGTTCATAGACTATAACTATCCTTGTAGGTTATTTTAAGCCTAGCCAGTTCCCCCATTTGAAAATTAAACCCTGCACCTTGTGTCTGTAAAGTAAATACCTTAACCAGTACGTCAAGCTTCCGCCCCTGTAAAGAACAATGCTGCATTACTTGGACACTATATTTCTTAAAACAAGTACCACAGTGCTTAGCTGCATTGATAGTTATAAATTAAAATGTAAGAACATTAATGTCGCTTCATCTAATCATTAGCTCTTCATGGACATTTTTGTATTGGTTAAACTACAACTTTTTTTACTGCTGTTAATGCTGCCATTCGTCTGTGGTCCGCAAAACTGTTACAACTATAACTTGCAAACACCATAGTGATGTGATATGTAAAACGGGGAGCAACTATCTGTGTAGAGTAGTTATAGTATGCTGGGATATGGCTTTTCAGCACATTCTGACTCTGTAGGCATCTTCAGAGCAAACTGTTTTGGCAGGGAAGCTGAGCAGAATCAGGACATACCCTCATGGATGGACATTAAATCAGGTTTTCTTCCAAGAACTGATTTGTCTTTATGAACATCTGTAATGGATCTTGTTGCCACCATATTGGATATTGTGGAGAAAAGTCAAACTAGATTCAATGTCGTGTTATATATTTTTTGTAGGTATACTGTGGTACTGTGACATGGAGCACTACTGTTGATGGTGTCACTTCCTATGTACAAATCGGCACAAGCAGGAGGTGAAATATTAATTTTTCAGATACCCGACTGAATGGGAACTTCATTTGTTGAGGATGCTCTGGGAGGTGGTGATACCAGAGTATGCATCCCATGATGACAGGAATTTGGAAGCACACAGCATATGTCATCACTCACAAAACCCTTATAGGTTCATAGGTTCATACTAGGCTATCTGCCCGAGGGCATTTACAAGCCTAGCCCATAGTTTTGTGGCTTACGCCACCCCTTTAGTATGGGGAACTATACCCATTATTTTGCTGTGCCTCTGTCGAGCAGTGACACTGAGGTAATCCCTGGGGTATATCTGCGATCTCCCATCCATTGGTCAAGATTTCTCTTGAACAAGGCCAGCGAGGTGCTCTGCCTCACATATACCGGGATTTTATTCCACAGCATAGGGAGTCTTTGGGTGATGAATCTATCCCTCCAGCACGTCCTATTAATAGCCGTGTCGAGGTTTAAGTTTCCCGCCCTTGTGGCTCTGACGGATTTAGATTTTTTGAGGTGAAGCATATTCATCAAATCTGGGTTTGACATGGCCTTGTATGTTAGGCAAAGGTCACCTCTGAGCAAGCGGTAGGTGACTGAATAGAGCTGGAGTTCTTTCAGTCGGGCAGCATAGGACAGATGTTTGAGACCCTTTATCCTTTTGGTGAGGAACTTTTGTGGCCTCTCCAGCTGCTGCAAGTGTCGGGTCAGATACATTCCGAATGGGGCATTGTACTCAATCATTGGTCTGATGAGTGATGAGTATAGGGAGACTATGACCTCCCTTGATCTAAGATGAGAATCCCTTCATGATAAGGTGGGCAATGTAGAAGGTCTTCCTAACTACTTTAGCTACATGGGTGTCGAATGACAGACTACTATCAACCTGGGTCCCCAGGTCCCTGATAACTTCTTCTGTGCTCAGTGGATTGCCACCTATTTGGTAGCTAGGGGTAACCTTGTTTTTCCCGAAGGGTATGACTATGCATTTTTTGGCATTTAACTTTAGGCCATGGCTCTGGCACCAGTTATCCGTTTCTGTGAGACCCTTCTGAAGGATATCTGTGTCAGATGTGTTTTCTACTATGGCGCCAGTTTGCAGTCATCTGCAGACTTTGTCAGCCATAACCCTCCTGTGTTTGCTTGTACTGGAAAAGTAGATGCCAAACAAGAGTGGGCCCAGGACTGAGCCCTGTGGTACACCACTTGTGACAGGCTTTGAGTCTGACATGGCACCAGCAACTCTGACCCTGTGGGTTCTGTCACTCAGCCAGTTTGCAACCCATCTTGTGATGTATGGGTTAACATTTAAGCTGATGAGTTTTTCAATGATACCCGAGTGGGGTATTGTATCGAAGGCCTTCGCCAGATCGAGGTAGGCTGTATGGACTGCCTTTCCCTCATCAATGGCTTTGGTGACTGTTTCGAAAGTCAACCAAGTTTAGAAGGCATGATCTGCCTTTGACAAAGCCAAACTGGGATGGATCCAAAGTCTGCAAATTCCCTATGTCTTTATTTATGAGGTCCATTATGATCCTCTCCATGGCTTTGCAGATAAGGCTTGTCAAGCTAATGGGCCAGTAATTTCCAGGGTCGGTGGAGGCACCACCTTTGTGAAGTGGGACCACAGTTGCAGTGCGCCACTCCCTGGGTACGTATCCAGAGGTAAGACTATGATTAAACAGCTGTCCTAGCTGTGGGTTTAATTCCTCGTTGAGTTAGTTATGTTAGTTTGTGACTGGTGTTTGGGAGAAATGGGTAGGGTGCTTAAGACCATGGATATGAGCTGAAGTAGGAGTTTCTGCCTCCTTCCAGGCAACAGGAGGAGATCGATTTAGGTCCACCCAGAATTCAGGAGTGTCTCACAGTGTACATTGAAAGCAGCAATAGCACCTCTACAGGAATCCAGAAAAAGAGAAAAGGAAATATAAATTCTGATGTAGTAAATTCAATTATTTGCTGTAATGTATTGTCCAGTGGTCTCAGACGTGATGCAACCGTATAGTTTCTAAGTAGTACATACACTACAGTGGGGATTGATGTGTTGCACTGTAGCAAAAGTGATTCATAATGTCAGTTGATGTACTAATCACAATTTCTTTGCAAGGAACTGACGTGCAATATGTTTTGTGAAGTACATATGACAAAGCTTGGAAGAAGACAGTTTAAACACACCTATAACATTTTTTTTTTTGCTAAACTAGTTTTGTTAGCTCCTAGCTTTTGTAAAGTGATATGTTTCTGCCAGATGCACATGTATATTGTAGTGGTAACAGTGTAGCTTGCTGGTTGGAGATGGGCAGCCTATCTATCTCTAGTGTTTGTTTTTATTGTAAATTCATGAGCTTTGTCCATTAGTTAAGATTATGATAGTGATTAGGAGGTATTTTGGATATTCAGACAATGTGAGAGAGACTACTATGTGATGATGGATATGTGTGCTGCTCATGAAGCTGCTAGATATGCAGGCTGTGAATGGTGTGTGTAACGTAACACAGACAGGTATGTGAAGTGGTGTATATATTAGCAAATGATAGTGGAGAACAGGAGAAGAAAGGTGAACTGACACCTGCATGGTGCCATAGGTCATAATGACCCAGTTTTAATAAACTTGTGCAATGTGTACTTTAGATCTTGGGTAGAAATCAGGTCACATGTTTACGTCCACATGAAGAGTGTGTGTGTGTCCATGTGCACGTGCGCTTTTACTTTGTGTGGTGTTTCAGAGAGCAAAGGTCCAGAACTGGGCTGACACTTGCCCTGTTGGGGTAGAGTATGGTGACAGAGCAATGGGTTTGCAGCAGCAATGATGGGCTTTTGTGAGTTGGTCAGCAGTAGTTGTCCCCCTATAGCTGTTGTAGCAATTTGTGGAGAGTTTGGTAAAGACTGGTGGTTCAACAGTGTATTGAGTGTGTTGTACTTGTGTATTTTGTGAGACAGTTTAATGGGGAAGTGTGAATCGGACTTGCATGTACACCTTCTGCCTACACTGTGTTGGAGATTCTGGTGAGTGCAGTGTGCTTGATGAAATGACAGTGGATTTTCCTAAGCCAAGAGAATCACCAGCTGTGTTTAAACCAATGCAATTGTTTCATTATTCTGTGGGTAGGTGAGAAAAATGCCATAGACCTGATGACATTTTCATTCTCCCTCAGTGTGTGGGGTACCATATCCAACTCAGCCCCATGCACTAAACTTTTGGGTCCAACTCTCGAGCTCCTCCCTCTACCCATAATGGCCCCAATCAGCTAACAGTGCCTCAGATCTTGTTTTCATCCATCTCGCACAGACGCAGATCCTTCTCAAGGAGCTTACATTTGGGTTCTTAAATTTAATTGAGTAGCAAGTATTTTAAAAACACTTTCTATCTTCTCCTTTTATTCCTCCCTCTCCTAATGGTAAGTTTTCCAGTTTTTCTACCGTTAAACCATTTACATTCTTTTTTTTCTACCTTTTGGTAGTTATTTCTGCAATACCATTGCTGGTAGTTTGGTAATAAAAAAAAGTCTCCTCCTTTCTTTTTTGTTGCTTTGTTTTTCATGCTGTGGTTGAGAAACCAACTGGCCTTAAAAAGTGCACTTCCTGTGGGCACAAGATTCCTAGTTCTGATGCCCATAAGAAGAGCATCTGCTGCCTAGGAGAGGCACACCATAATACCAGCTGTTATATTTGTTCTGCGTTAAATTCTAGAGCACTTTCTGACAGGAGTAATATGTTAGCCCTTAAGGGAATGCCGCCTTCTCCATCTTTAGGGGCTCAAGACCTCCAGTAAACCTTCCAAATCTTCAGAGACTAAGGAGTATCGTAAGAGATCCCCCTGCTCATTCTCCAAAGGCTTGGACTTTGACCATGGCTTCTTCAGAGTCGCCACAAAAAATTCAGAAAACATTGGATCTGACTTCTTCAGATCCAAAAACCTAGGATCAGACTGTTATACTGACAGTCTCCTCAAGCTCGCTCACCCAGGTTTACAGTTGAACCAGTCTCTCCTCAACTCCTTTCCCCTTTTCTATAAACACCAAGGAAAGAGTCTAGGCCACAGTCAGCAGTTTCGTCCATTAGGTCCTGCAGTTGTCTTTCTGATGCTGATGTGGATAGGATGAGTAAATTCCTCCAGAGCTCAGATTCAGTTGAGGTTTTTTCCGGCTCCAGCTCCTGTCGGATCCGTGAGCCTTCAGTCCACTTTTCAAGTAGTGATCTATCCTCTCCAATCTGTCCCACAGTTTCAGTGCCCTTGATTCCAAGAGCCCAGAGAGTTTGTGTCTGATCTAAAGATGGCTAGGTCTTCAACTCACAGCCTCTCTGACTGGTCCCACACCTATTCCCTTGGATCAGGGGTGAGCCTGTGAGTTGAAGCATTGACAACAGATCCAAGGGGATGGGTTCCACTTCAGTGTTATCAGAGACATCCTTGTCTCTTGAAGCTTCAGCGCTGGATAGCTCACGTATGACTTCCTCCTCGAGGCATGGATCCGGGCAGGGTCGAGGCTTGGTTGCTTTGGAGTTTTTGACTCCAGTGCAGCCAACCACAGTTTCTCCTGGACAGTGTGCCTTATAGGTAGTTGAGAGATTTGATTACTCTTTCATCCTTTGACCCTACATCCCTTCCCTCTTTGGGCCTGAGATCTAATCCTATCAGACCTACTCCACAGGAACAGCAGGTACCATCTAGCATCCAGACATTCCCCATCAAGGAATTTCCCTCTCTTCAGATACCTCTTCCCACTGAAGAGGTTGCCCGAAAGAGAAAATGCAAAAGGGAAGCACATAGATTCCCCTATGGAATCTCATACTGAAGAATACTGACTTTGATGAAGGGGAAGGGTCCCCCAGATCTCCACCAGATGATGTCTCATTTGGAGAAGTCTTGGAAATTCGTAAGCAGAAAGGCGGATGGTCTTCAGACACTCCCTCTCTAGAGGAGTCAGGTTTTCTGGAAGCTTTTGGTCCCAGCCCGTCTACATCTTTGGTGTCTTTCCTGGCAGATGAGCTTATTGAGGTAATCTGTCACCTGGCGTGGAAGGAACTGGACTCTGTTGAACCAATTCCCCATTGCCCAGACAAACCTTTGACACTGCTGAAGGACAGACCACATTGGAGCAAAGCAGTCACTGTTAATGCTACAGCTGTGGCAGCAGCCACAAAAAAGGAACTAGCGAAGCAGAGCTCCTCTGTGCATCCCCCCAATAGAGTGTTCAGGGTGTTGGACAGGTTTGGAAAGCCTATATTTGCATCAGCGACCTTTGCCTTGAGGTCCCTGAACTTAGTGCACTTCACAAGACTAAAGCGGGATTTAATCAAGGAACTCTACAAATCTGAGTCCATGTGTGGAGGACTAAAAGAGTATGTTCTTCGTGTTTCACTGTTGCAGTCATCACATTTGGGTTATCTGCCTGCAGGTAGCCCTCAGTTGGCCCGAATACCAGAGTCTTAGTATTTCTACGTTGGATGTTGTCGCTTCTTCCATGACGTGAGGTCATCGAGTATAAAACAGGTAGCTGACACCATTGTACCAGTCTTTCTTGCCATGGAGGAGCCTGAAGTAGTTCGCAAGTGCCGGTCGGCCGCTACCTGAAATTTTCGTTTTCGAGTTAGTAATCCTGAAGACTTCTAAAGCCAAGTACCCCATTGGGGATCCTTTTTTCTTGCTATAACCAATGTCAGAAAAAGTTAACAATTGTCTTGACTGTGGAAAGCAAATACCTCGCAGAGATTTTCATTCTTACTGCGTCACCTGTTTAGGCTCAGACCACAACGTCCCTCGCTGTTGGTTTTGTTTTGTGCCTTAACACCTGAACCATTTGTTGTCGGGCTATCTTTGTTGATAAATTCTTTTGCTCTCATTCTCTGTATTCCAAAATGGCTTCAATAAGCCATCCGACTACCGATCTTCCGAAAAAACGTAAAGATAGACCGCATAGGTTCAAAACTGCCGACGACGCTTCCATTAAGCTAGTTGCCGGTACTCAGTGCGGCGCCTTTGCAGCCCCTGATGCCCGCTTCTTTGGATTTGCAGGCCTCTGCTGAGACCCATTCGGAGTCCGGTATGCCGCGAGATGCTTCTTTGACTATGGAACCTGCGGATGTCTCTACCTTGGAGGCACCGGCTTCTGAGGGTGTATTCTGTCCTACCGATGTTATCAAACTGACTACTTTTTTAGCCAAAACTACAGAGATGTTCTTCGTGTTTCACTGTTGCAGTCATTACATTTGGGTTATCTGCTTGCAGTTGCCCTCAGTCGGCCTGATTAACAAAGTCTTGGGTCCTACGTCGGTTGCTGTCTCTTCATCCATGACATCAGGTCGTTAGGGGTATAAAAGATGCAGCCGACATGTTACATCAGTCTTTCTTGCCATGCAGTGCCCGAAGCAGAAGCAGTTCGCAAGTGCCGGTCAGCCAACTCCTGAAATTTTCATTTTTGAGATTCAGAACCGAAGTATTAAACTAAAAGCTAAGTACCCCGTTGGGGAAACTTTTTCTTGCTCTAAACCGATGTCAACAAAAGTAAATTGTATTTCTTGTGGAAAGCAAATACCTCATAAAGATTTTCATTCGTACTGTATTTCTTGCCTAGGCCCTAACCATGACTTACCTCACTGTCAGCTTTGTGTCTTATTTAAACCACGAACTATCCGTTGTCTGTATATTTGCGCTGCTAAATATTTTGGTGCTCTGTTTAATTATCCTGATATGTCTCGGTAAGCCATTCGACTACCGACATTCCAAAAAAACGCAAAGATAAAGACAGAGACAGGCCGCCCAGTTCGCCGGTGCTCAGTGAGGCACTTTCGCAGCCCCTTGATACCTGCTACTTCAGATTCGCAGGCCTCTACTGAGACCAATTTGGAGTCCAGTATGCCGCGAGATGCTTCAACTGTGGAACCTGCGGATGTTTCTACCTTGGATGGGTCTGGAGCCACTGTGCAGGCACCGGCTTCTGAGGGTGTATTCAGGCCTACTGACTTTCATATTAAACTGATGCCATCTTCTTCAAGGCCTAAAACTCGAACCATGCCTAGAAAACTGACGCCCAGACCACATGGTCAGGCCTCTATGCCTAGAAAACAAATGAGAATGGCTGAAGACCTTAGTACTTTAATCAGAGGAAGCCAACCTTCCCCCTCTAAGAGACCTAGGACTGAGTTTGCTTATGATATTTCTGACCAGGATTCTGAAATTTCTATTTCCTCTGATGACCAGGATTTACCCTTAACTACCTATGAAGATTCTGATGCAGAGGACTCTATTCCCTCTGCTTCCCCCACAGAGGATTTCTCTTGGTGAAACCTTGCATACTCTCGGGGAGCATTTTCGTTGGGAAAGTCAGGATTTCTCCGATTCTAAAAAGAGGCTTAGGGATTTCTTACTCCTGCCCCAGCACAGGCCTTTGATGCCTTTTCGGAATCTAGCATGGCCCCTGACTCTTTACCTCCTGCTTCCTGAAAACCTGATAGATATTACAGGGCTCCTGACTCTCACAAGTTCCTTTTCAAAAATCCTGCTGCGGATCCTGAAACCGTTTCACAGGGACCCAAGGGCATTAAAGCTACTACTGCCAAAAATCCTATCCCTCTGATAGAGAATCCAGGGCGCTGGACAGATGGGGTAAGAAGGTGTACACTTCTGCAACTTTGGCCATTAGGGCCTTGAATTGCCAGTTTCATATGTTAAAGTATCAAGCAGCATGTTATTGGATTGCTTAAACATAAAATGATGTTGATTCCTGATTGTGCTGAAAATAAGGATTTACAGGATTTAATGCATTCTGCTGAACAAGTTGGGAAACATGCATTGCAATGTGGTTTTGATTCACTAGAGGCATCTTGCAGGGCTGCAATAACTGGGTCTGTATTTAGAAGACATGCTTGGCTTAAGGAACAATCCTTGCCAGATCATGTTAAAGCGAAATTACTGGATGCTCCCTTAAATCAGGACCGCTTGTTTGGCAAGAAGGCAGAAGAAGTTCTTAAAAAGATGGAGAAAAATGCTAAATATATGCAAACTGTTAAAGATTTTTTTACAAGTACAACCTCCAAGATTTAGTAGGCATTGGCCTTCTAAGAATTGGTCCTTTCTGCCTCTTCCAGACCTTCAGTCCAAACCCAGATCCAGCACAGCACCCAGGCTTCAGTCCCAGGGGACGCACAAGACTAAGCAGTGGTGAGGGGCCTCCACTTCCAAATCTGGGAGTAATAAAACTCCCCCTATGGTAAACTGTTTCAATGACTTCTTTGTAAAACTTCCAAGCACTTCTCAACTGACTACCCCTTTGGGGGGGGGAGATTGCACTTCATGCAAAGAACTGGGGACTCGTTACCCAGGACAAATGGGTTTTAAATAGTGTGCCAAGGATACAGATTTCACTTCCACACGTTACAAACTCCAATCGGTTGGCCGGATCTACCTCCAAATCAGTGGGCAGAGGCCCAAAAGCAAGTACTCTCTCTTAAAGGAACACTCCACCCTAAAACTAAAAAAATGTTTTTTTCAGTCTATCTTTGTTTCCAGACCTATTGTAACACCTAAAATTGACTCTAAGTGCTTTAGTAGTAATTTTAGCTATTTTACCACAACATGGCTACCGATGGGGCTTGCTATATCAACGTGATCTTCTTCTCCTTCAAGCCTTTCTCTTTCCCATAAAGCATTTCAAGTCTCCTTTCTGTGACTCATGCCAGACATAAGGAAGTAACTGTGAATTCCCATGCCATTGACATATAATGGGAAATCTGTGACTCACTGTCAGTTTGGATTTCGTCTGTGTTAGGCCTGCTTCTTTTCTGTTGCTAATCACCCTCATTTATGTTTAGATCACAGCTTGCTTTACAGTATAATTTGAAGTTATCTAGCAGCAGACAGAGTTGTAGCTAAACTGGATGCCTTTGTTCTAAGTGTTCTTTTGTAGTCCTGCCTGAATTGACAGTCCCCTCCTCCCACACTACTGCAGAGGTGTGAAAACTGCCACTGCAACTGGCAGCTCTGAATTGGAAGGGAGTGCCATTTCAAATGTCTTCCCCTCTGTCTGCAGAATCATTTGTTAGACAGCAGCAGAAAGATTTATGTAAAAAATTTCAAATTAAATTTCGTAAAAGAGCTGAGGATAATTTTTGATTATTTCATTGTGTACACTTTTTTTTATTTCCACCTTATTTCTACAAGACATTATTATGTTCACTTATGTTTGTTTTACAATCTCTTTGAGGGACATTAGCCTAGTGACATGTTTTTGTATTTTACATGATGTTTTCATCATCTCCACAAATTTTGAAGGACTGTAAAACAGTAGATAGCAAACCTGTGTCTATGATGCTGGCACAGTAAAATTATGTACTGAAAACTCACTGTTTTCTATACTCCATGCCGTGAAATCTTTTTTTTTTTTTTTTGGGGGGGGGGGGGCTACTAATTATTTTGTGCATGTATGTATCACTTGCATAATGCATATAACTGAGGCATTTGGGATCTTAATATGATCTCCTCTAATTCAGCTGAAACTATTTAGCAATCCTTTAGTCCTTTATTCATAGTAGTAAATTTACTTTGAGGCCCTCCCTGCCTTTCTTTGTGCGTATTTCAAATCTTACTGCTCCACTGGTCATATATCGAGCTGTTAATTGGCAGCAGACACTACTCAGCCAAACACAGTTATTCATATTTTTCACATTACTAATGTGACTTTGGTCTTTTTAAAACAACAAAGAGGCGTGCGTCGCAGAAAACACCACGTAAGAGGGTTTACACCCTTCAATCAAATTTGGATTGCAGAATCCAGTTTGCAGTTGTACTAACTAAACTTGTCAAGTCAGGCAGTAAGCACACTACTGTCAGTGTCATGAGTACAGAATGACAATTTTGACTCCATAATTTTTTTGTCTACATTATTACAAGTCACTGTGCCAGGCAGTGCTGTGTGCCCTTTTGGCAATATTGCACATCTTACTCCAAGTTCTCCTAAGTATTGCCACCTGAGATCCAAAAGCACATGTCATAGCGCTCTCCCCTTTGTGTAAATGTGTGTAGGCCCTACAAATTACTTAAGGATACCTAAAATACATGTATCACATCACACAAACCCCTTTGCCATCAAATTGGTGACTTCTACATCATGTTACGCTGTGTCACACTGTGCATCAGACATTAGTACATGTTCACACCAGTTAGTGTGTCAAGGTTACCAGCTATCATCATCTTCACAGGTGACAGGGAGCACACTGTACAAAGGCTTGGACTATAAACGCTGTTAGGAGGGCATAACTGCAACACAGGATTTTGAACATTGTGATTCCTCTGCCATGTCACCACCCACTTGCTACTCAGGCTCATGTCTAACAAGCAATGCCTTCTCAATGACTGTGCAAGAGTGTCTATTTAAACTGGTTCATAGTAGTTACATAAGCTCAAAATATTTTTGGTTTACAGTACATACTTCATACATACAACGGCTTTGCTTTGTATGATTTTTGCCTTTATCCCTGTGCATGGCCTAATCAAATTCAGTGCCCTGCTGCAAATAACAGACTATCTGTAATACCAAGGTCTCACAAATAAAAATAATGATGCAGTTACATATATGAAATAGTCCTGAATACACAAAACCATGTTCGACCAGCAATATACTTATCCTACGGGTGTGCCTCCATTCAGTGTGCCAAAATAAGGATACAAGCTAAATGCCAAAAAGTGCATAGTCATCCCCTTTGGGGAAAAAAAAAAGTACCCACAAACTACCACATAGGTGGTAGCCCACTAAATACAGAAGACGTAATAAGGGATCTGGGGATCCAAGCAGATAGTAACCTCTCCTTTGATAATTACATTACCAAAGTGGTTAGAAGCTCTTTCTATGTGGCCCACCTAATCACAAAACGGTTTGCATCCAGATTAAAAGAGATCTTTGGGCCCCTCTATGCATCACTCATCAGACCTATCATAGAGTACAGTGCCCCGTTTGGTATGTACCTTACAAGACACCTGCAACAACTGGAAAGACCACAGAAGTACCTCACCAAGAGGATCACTGGCCTCAAGCAGATGCCCTTTGCAGCTCAACTGAAGAAACTTCAACTGCACTCAGTTGCATACCGCCCTCTCAGAGATGATCTCTGCCTGACATACAAGGCCATGTCCAACCCAGAATTGATGGACATGCTCCACCTAAAGAAAACCATATCCCCTCGAGACACATGCTCCAGGGATGTAAACCTCACCACAACAATAAATAGGAACTGCTGGAGGGATAGATTCCTGTCCCAGAGATTTCCCATGCTCTGGAACAAGATTCCAATCTACATTAGGCAGAGCTCCTCGCTAACCCTCTTCAAGAGAAAGCTTGACAGAGTGGATGGGAAACAGAAAGGTTACCCCGGGGATCACTTCAATGGCTCTGCTGGACAGAGGCACAGGGAACAAATCTAAGGGGGTGGCAAAAGCCAGCACATTCCGGCTAGGCTTATAAATGCCTTTGGGCAGATAGCCTAATACCTACCTATGAACATATGAATCTATTAAAAATAAACGTTAATAAGCAAGAGGCTTCCTCTAGGTACATATGAAAATAGAAGGTAGAGTGTGAAACTGATAAGTTAAACTGTAAGTGTCAAAAGGAGACCAAAGAAGAAATGAAATTCTAAATGACAAGTTCACATCTGTGTTCATTATAGAATCATACAGCCTAGTCCAAATCCAGGAAGATAGCAGGATCTGGATGGTCAGATGAAAAATGTAGTAACAGGAGATGGGAAGGGAACTGGTATTTGAAGGAGGATAACATAAAGGGACTAGAGGGAATTTTCTGCACATATCCTACAATTGACTTTGAAGTTTTTGGATTAACCTCTGAAAGAACTATATAGCAGTAATTTTCAGGAATTTGTCAATATATGGGATAGGATGCAAGTAATTGCGGTGCTTATGTACAAAGCTGGCACAATGGGCAACCTAGAACATAACAGACCATTGTGTTTAACTTAAGTGGTCAACAAAGCCATGGCAACATTCTTATTCTTGAACATACATTACTTCTGGTGAGGAATGGACAATTTCGGAGTTCCATTATGCGGTTCACAGTGGCAGACTGTCAAGCTAAGATTTCCTAGCTCGATGACAGGGTCAGTAAGAAATAAGATGGAAGACACCATTTATGCCAAAAAAAATAATTATCTCTCCAAATTAGAGATAAATATATATGCAATATTAAAATATAATAAATCAAAACAACACATATTACAAGAGCTAAAAACAAATTCATTCTGTGTGTAAGCTTCTGAATTGATTCATGTTCCTTAGATTTTGACTCTGGTATTTAGTTCTATGGCTGTTACAGATTGAGTAACAAAGCATCCTGTCAGTGTAGGGCTACCTAAGATGTAGTAACTCTAATCATCTTATTATAGCCAATTTATGTCCGAGTGATGCCTCCAGGTGCATCTGCAGTTAACTCTACTTATGCCGCTAGGCTTTAGACTAAATGCAGTTGGAATTTCCTTAAAATAATGGCTTGCATGATAAAAGGTAAATGTCAGTAACAGCTAAAACAATTTCACAGGTGTTGAGATCTGTGGTTCTATTGTCGGTGTTGCTGTGCCTCAAGAGGGATTCTGAAAAAATCAGGATGCAACATAAGGAACCTGCATACTTCTTCATGACTGGCAACATGTGGACAAATGCCAGGTCTGAAATTGATGTTCACCCAGGTGAAATCAAACATGTGGTAGTCACAGGTATGTGCAATTGTACAGACCTTGATGTACCACTCGCCTGGCCAAACAATAGGGCCACGATCGGCTGTATCCACACTGCCAAAATGTCACATCGCAAACATACTCAAGTGTCTCACCAGCAGGCAGTATTATGAGGTGAACGATAAAATGAGCACAGAAACTACAAGCCTATGAGTCTGAGTAGTCTAATATGAAAAGCAAAAGACGGAATTCACAGGGAAATGTTCTGTTCAAAGACACTGGACACAAATTGAATTTTCCTTAGTTGAGAGAAGGCTATGCCTACTTAACTTGTACTTTTTTTCTGAAATGTACTTAGGCAATGCATGCGGGGGAAACGGTGCACACAGTAACACCAACCTGTACCTGGCTAAGACATTTGATACAATATCCCACTCAGGTAAAGCTGACAAAATCAATGACTTGGCCATAAACCGCTACATATCTGACTGGATTACAAGCGTTCTCACAGACGGGACTCAGGAAATCACGATTGTTGTTACCATATCCAGTAAATGACCGTTCACAAGCTAGGTACCTCAGGGCTCCATGTTGAGATCACTCCTATTTGTCGTATACTTCTGAGACGTAAAGTCTAAGCAAGTTTGCAGATGACTGGATAATTGGGACATATAACAGATTCTCCCATGACACAAACATCTTACAAGCAGGTTTACCACAACTAACTCGTTCCAAAGCCACGTACTCATTGGCAAGAAGTGCAATATAGTGCTTTTTGGCTAAACTACTACCCAGGCTAAGTACTCCTTCACTAAGAAATCCCTAACAGATGACACAGTATCCAAGAATCTGTGAACATATGTAGATAATAACATGGCCTTTGATCAACCTGTGTCCCCAACAGTAGGACAATCATCCTATGTCGCCCAACTTAGAAGTTAGGGCATGGCATCCCTGTCAAATGAAGTCATAGTTGCACCATTCTTTTACCTTATTAGACCGATCTTCGAGTATAATGCCCCCTTTCACATGTACCTGATAAGACTTATGCAACAGTTGGAATGCCCCCAAAGGGTGACATGAATAAGACTTGTTGGTGAGATAGATGCGTCTCACAGTATCTCCATGCTCTGTAACAGGATGCCCTTGATGCGAAGCAGAGTCTCTCCAACCTAACACCACTCTAAACATTCAGCTGTGGTACCACCTTTATCTTTTATCCAACCGGTGGATACTTTGTTATAAGAAAAGAGCAGTCTGGGTCTAAACTGTCTGCAAACACCTAAAGTTAACTTTGAGTATGTGTCTACCGGTATGAGCGAATATTCATTATCCCCTGGAGAGCACTCTGCTTTGACTTGTAAGCAGCCCCCCACCCCACCCCGCACACACACACTCATCTTACATACTGCCAAAACTCCATCATTCCCCCACTCAACCACTACCACTGTACTACTATTCACACCACCACTCATGTCTCACCCTCACTCAGATCCTCTCCCACCAATTCAAGAACCATCCCTATGCACCCCACACACATTCTATCCACTAAATTACTCAAACAAAAAGCATCCCTACAGCTCTACATAGTAACCCTCCCACCATACCTATTACCCACAAAGCACATATTATACAATTTCCCTAGTAAACAAACACATTCAAAAACTGAGAACTGATAAACCTCATGCATATCAAAACTAGCCCTAAGTGTAGACATCCACCCCAACACTGGCCCTACCATCTCCAGCAACACTGCTCATAATCAGACTAGAAACCACAATTTCTCCCAAATCACAGCCAATAGAAAGCCAAGTGACTTCCTTCTACTAAGCGTAAATATTAGAAGTATATCCAACTAGGTCCATGAAGTCCATGCCACCATATACTTGTACTCCAGATATAGTCATCCTGACAGAAACCTGGCTAAAACCTCACATTAACAGTGAGCAAATCCTCCCTACCGGTTACGGCATACTGACAGTAGACTGGCAAAACAAGAAAGGAGGCGCTGTAGCTATAATATTTAAACAGCTTCTAAACATCCAGATCTTAAATTCATCAGCTCCACAAATAGGCAATGAAGAAATAATATATACCAATCTCAAAATAAATGAAAACAAAACCATTAACATAATTGGATGCTACTTCCCACCAGGCCAAAATATCACTCTGGTAGAAAAACTCCTCAGCTGGCCTACCCACCATCTCCCACAAGAAACCATAATTGTAGGTGATTTCAATATTGACTGGCAATCCTGTTCTGGCAACCAGCCAACCCATCACTTCAACTTTCATGGCTTCACCCAACTAGTCCAGTCACCAACCAGGATAAATAAAAACTCCAACAAGCACACTAACCTGGACTGGGTACTAGTCAGTAAGAGTCCCCAGTCATATATAACAGGCAGCTTATCAGATAGCCTCAGTGATCACTCCACAACATTCCTACTCAAAAAACACCTATACCAATCTAAACCTGTCATCTACCATAACTTACGTCAAAAAATAAACTTTAACCCACTCACATTCTTCTCATTCCTCAAAGAATGTAACTGGCATCCTCTGAAGTACCTCAGTCTTGATGACGCAGTGGAATTTATTAATACTACCTTCCTGAGGCTCCGTAATTAAAACGCCCACATAATACTTATAAGTAAGATGATGCCATCCATGTTCAAGGGAGTTATAGTTCCACTCTTTTCGGCCCTTATCATGGCCATCATGGAGTACAATGCCCCCTGTGCCATGTATCTGAGCAGACACTTGCAACCATTGGAATACCCACAAACTTTTCTCACCAGGAGAGTTCAGAGCATGAATACTCTGTCCTACACTGATCGCCTAAAGGCTCTGTCACTATTCAGTCCCCTGCAGACTGCTGATAGGGGATCTTTGCCTGACTTACAGGGCTTCATCATACTCATCTCTGATGGGTCTGTTGCAAATGGGCAAAACAGACAGCACCAAAACACTAGATCCAGGAATCAGAACTTCACTTATGACATAAGCAGGACAAGCTGGAAAGACACATATGTGTCCCAAGGGATCCTCGCGCTACAGAATAGGCTTCTCATCCATGTAAAACTGACCTTTTCCAAATTAAATTGTGACAACTGGGTGGGAAATCATAAATTTACCCCCCATTCTCACTCGCATGTCCCTTATGGACAGAGACGGTCAATAAGAAAAGTATTATCCTAACACCCACCCCAAAAATCCTTAGTTAACTCCCTACTAACATGCCCTCCCCCAGTATGGATGTTCATGACACTTGGGACCCAAATGGTTAGGGGTGAGCAGCTAGGCTTGTAAGGGCCCTAGTGGTCGTTAACCTAGTAACAATCTATGAACATGACTTACTTGATAGATAGTAAATTGACTCCCAATTACAACCCAGAAATTTCAGGTGAGTGGCTATATCTCCAGTTCTGACACCAGTGGAGTACCACAGAGCACTCCCCATGTCTAGTTATTAGTGCTACAGACAGCAACCCACTACCGCTAGTATCAGAACTGAGGTACCTTTTTCTTACCAACAGTGCAGACTACAGCAGCAACATTTGTTAAAATAGCAAAGACAGTCAGCAGAGAGGGATAGACTAAGGCAGCCTGTACTGTGTTCAGACCTCCTCAATCTGGATGTTGAAAAATCTCTTAAATGTGGAGCCCCATCAGTTTTGGAATTGTCAAAAGAAAGCCCTTTAATGTTTCCTCAACAAAAAAAATCTCTGGTTTCAGTACCCCCAGATATTCTGATAGAGTAAAAAGATCAGTTCCTCTACAAAGCATCCTACAAATCCCTGACAGGGTCATGTCCACTACAGTTCTCATGCTATGAATGACCTTGCACTTTAAGAACACCTTCATCACAATGAAACTAGTTGTGAACCTGCACTATTACATAAATGATTCCAGATGGCATGACAAGTACCTTACCCAGTGCATCCCACATTTGTAAAATAGAATGACTTCACATATCAAGTAAAAACTATTTACCTTGCAACCTTTAAAACCAATGTGGATAACTATAAGAATTCAGGACAACATTTCAATCCTTGTACCTCTTTACACTCCCTTCTTCACTTCCTTCCTTCCATCAAATTCTGTTCCATGACTTTCTCTCTAAATATACCATAAACCTGTTTTTCCCTTACTTCATATTGCAATTCCTGTTTGTAATAGACTAACTTGCCTATAATTTCTCTAGAAACTGTCTAAAATGTCTATAAATATTAAATGACTGTCATTTATTGTAATTATTTAAACTGCAGATGTTTTTGTTTTATCTTTGCAGATTATATTTTCCAGCAGGGAAAACTACTAATGGGAGTCTGGGTATGTTATGTACTGTCTGGTACGATACAACAAACAAACAAAAAAAATGTGTTGCTTAGGTCAGATGTACTTCGTAATACATTTTTTCAGCCAGTTAGGTCAAAATAATTTCATCACAAATCATCCTCATACCCACATTTGTCTCAGCATAGGCCACAGCTGTAGTAAACAATCTCATTAAATGACAAAGAAGAACATTCACAAGTTGGAGATATTTAAATGTGTGCAAACTGGTCTCTGTACAATACAAAGACAAGCTGTTAGCACATCATTTGAGCTTGCATCTACTATCACCACCAGTTACAACACAACACAAAAAGGCAGTCAGAGGTGTGTGTGTGTGTGTGGGGGGGGGGGGGGGTTCACAGCTGGGTTTCTCTGAAGGTACTAAATGTCTTTAGTAACCCTCATGCATCTTGTTACTGAAGCCTTGCTAATAAATATTTATTTATGTGCGTGTGTATATGTGTACACATGTATGTATGTATCACTGTATTTAATTTATTGAAACTAAAAAGTAATTCACTTTCAGTCATAAACCATAAAGGTCCAATACACAAGCCCACACTTACCCCTCGTCCCGCCTGAATTTGGGGGAACACCTCTAATTTCTTCTCAAACTTTTGTTCCATCCATTCTAAATTCTGAAGTTATTTTGAGATAACAGCACCAGTAAAAGTATCTAATATGAAGGGTTTGCCCTAATTATTTTTGTCTAACTCTGGGTCTAAATATTAAAAGATATGACACACACACACAGTGTTGTTAACACATATGCAGCTATTTACCACATTAGAGGATTGGGCCACTTTTTTCCTATTTTAATGCTTTTACAGAACAAAATAATGTTTATTGCAGTCCTTTGCAAAAACTGTTTACAAATAAACAAATTAGTACACTCAGAAAACAAATAAAATGAGAACACATGCACACACACAGTGTTGTTAACACATATGCAGCTATTTACCACAGAGGATTGGGCCACTTTTTTTCCAATTTTAATGCTTTTACAGAACAAAATCGTGTTTATTACAGTCCTTTGCAAAAACTGTTTACAAATAAACAAATTAGTACACTCAGAAAACAAATAAAATGAGAAAACATACACACACACGCATACATACACAAATAATAATCATCATCACCATAAAGAATGTCATAAATGAAGATCCCTAACATGCCTGTTCCCCAACCATAAAGCCCCAATTGCTCCTTATACCTGCATTCCACTTCCCCTCAATTCTAGATCATTCCCTAAACCTAAACTGCCTTGCACATCATGCTCTCTGTGGTTCAGTAAACCTAAAATTCCCATCCCCCCTAACCATAGCATTCTCATCACTTCTTAAACCTAACATCCCCTTCCCACTCTGGTCTATGATCTGTCTTTAAACTTGGAATCCCTATCCCCAACCACAAAATACTCATTGTTTTGTAAAACATAAAATCTGTGTCCCATCCGTACCCCTAACATTTCCATTGCTCCCTAAACCTAAAATCCCTGTCCTACTCCATAACATTGTAGCCCCCTACTCCACTCCTTTTTCCCCAACCTAAAACACCTTCCCATCTCCCTTAAATCCACTTATGTGGCCCACGCCAAACACTTGCTTGCATCCGATTCCTAGGAAGAGAGCAGATGGTGCATCATCTGTGTTGAACTCACATTCAAGTTTGAGCTTGAGCAAATGATCAGATGGGTTTACAGCCATTGGAGTCACTGTCTGCATGTTTCTGACATTCAAGCAGCTGGAACACCCAGTACACCAAGCATGTTCAATGAAACACTTCATATGCTATGAACAAAGTGAGTAGCAATTGGCCACAATACAGAATGCCACTATCACGAACTACAGTAACATCATATACAGTTTTAATCTTATTATGAATTACTACTAATATTATGAAATGCTTGGCAATAGGAATGTGACAATAGGCATGTCTTAGATCCAGCTTTACCAGGAAAGGTAGTACAGTAGAGGGAATAGTGGTATAAGATAGTGAAAGATAACGTGTTAAGTTGTCTATCTCGCCTTCATTCTTGCTGGATGGGTTCGGAGCCGATCCTCGGCTCCGACTCGGACACTCTCAAAGCTCGAGAGCTAGTTCCACCGGCTCGAGGCTCCCCTATATCCCACAATGCTAGGAGGTAACTCCTCAGATCTCGTTTGCCGCTATAGCGATCGAGGTGCTTTTCAACCGGCTTGTCAGGTTAGTTTTAAAAACTAGTTATCTTAGATAGACCCCCCCCTTTTTAAGTTAGTTTTCTTCATATTTTTATAAATTAGTTAATTTCCTTCCATTCCTAGCTTAATTTTCCCCCTTTTTTCCTAAACTCACTAGAGTTCTTCCCTTGGGCTTTAGGCCCAATCCCTCCCTTCCTAGTAATTGGAGTGACTGTGTTTTGTAGGGATTTAATTTTTCTAAATTACTTATAATTTAATTTAAAATTTTAATAAGTGTAATCGGTGTGTGTGTGTGTTTACACTTTTTTCCTTCTTTAGACATGTCTAAGGAATCAAAGGTCTCAGGCTTTAAGAAGTGTGACTCGTGCTGTCAGAAGATGTCTCTGACAGACGGTCACACTTCTTGTGTATACTGCCTGGGACCTTTGCACCTGCAGGACTCTTGTGCCGTTTGCCATGGCTTCAGCCCTAGAGTCCTGCAGGAGCGTAAAAATAAGCTCATTCTAAGGGGCTTATTGAAGCCTGAGGGTCCCCCGACTCAATCCTCGGGGAAACCCTCAAAGCCTCCCAGATCTTTGGCTCTGGTCTCTTGAGTAGTCTTCTGGGGCTCCGAAGGCTGTTCGAACATTGGCTCTGGCCGGAGCCGATGACCCTTGAACTCATGTCCCTACTATTTCCTCGGCTCCGGCCGGAGCAGAGGAAGACATTGCTGAGTCGGCTCCGATCAAATTGTCGGAACCGACCTCCAGAAAAAGGTCCCGATCACCATCTATCGGCTCCATTCATTCGGCTCCAGCATCACCATTGCTGTCTGAACGGAGCCATAGATCTCACTCCTCTAGGTCGTCGAGACTATCAGATCATGACCTTCAGAGGGTAATGAGTCGACTTCTTAAGTCCGAGGCAGTGGCCCAGATGCTTCAAAGTCCGACTCAACAGTCGAGGACTATTCCCATTACTCAGAATGTTCCTCCTTTGAGTTCGGAGCCGGGGCGGCTCGGACCCGAGACTGTGGTGGCGTCAGAACAGATACCGTTGTCTTCGGTACCGTCGTCTGCTCCGATGTCTTCCTTGGAAGAATCTCGGTGCCGGACTTCCCTCGTCGGCTCCGAGGGGGTGAGTGGCATCGGACCCTTGTCCGACCCCGCTCTCCCTCTCGGTGCTTCGGCGCTGGTGAGTTCGGCTCCGACATCGGCCTCGGAGTCATCACTGTCGGTGTCGGGGGAGGTTTTCAGCTTTTCGGAGCGCGGAGACCTGTGGCTCTGCCTGATAGGGGTGCCTTCGAGGTCATGAGGAGTGTGTTAGAACCTGGTTCAACTCCACAGTCTGCTCTGTCTGCCCCTCCCTCCACAGTGCCTCCGGTGATTTCTGCTCACTCTCTCATCCCGGACCGTAGAGAGCCAGCTCCTCAGGTATCCCCAGTGGGGATCTCCTCCTCTTCCGAGGCCTGTCCTGACCCGGTAGGAGAGCCCCCTAGGCAGAGGCAGTGCAAGAGGAAGCACATTGACTCCCCTGAGTCTGTCACCTCTGACACTGATTTAGAGGATTCTGAAGGTTCCCCTCATTCCCCCTCTGAAGAGGTCTCCTTTGCAGACATCTCGAAATCTTAAAACAGAGGGGGAATTGGCCATCCCTCAACCCTTCAGAGGATGAATCGGTGTATCTTGAGGCGTTTGGCTCTCGCCCTTCCACCTCCTGGGTGTCCCCTCCCTTTGACCCCCTCATGCAAGTGGTGGCAAAGAAGGCCTGGACGGCTCCTGACTCAGTGGAACCCACCCCCAGGAGACCATCAAAATTTATCACTGCCCCCAAGGACAAAGAATTTTTAACCAAAGGCGTCTCTGTTGATGCTATGGTGGTGGCTGCGGCCACCAAGAAGGAGTTAGCTGATCCTTCGGTGCCTGTTCATCCTCCTAACAAGGAGTCTAGGTCTATGGACAGGTACGGGAAGCGGATGTTCTCGTCAGCGACCTTTACTATGCGCTCGCTGAATTACCTGTGTCATTTCACTCGTCTTCAGAGGGATTTGCTCAAGGAAGCAAGCGAAATGTTAAAGGACCCAACAGCTGTGGGTTTTCAGGATAGGATGAACTCTCAGCTGGCGACCCTTAATTCTATAACTCCTCCATGTGCCTCCTTTCATATGCGGCAGATGGAGCGAGTAGAGCGGCAGGTACAGGTGTGGCCTTGCGTCGGCATGCCTGGATGCGTCTATGTAATTTTGCAGAACCTTTCAAGGCGTCCTTCACTAACTCCCCTTTTGATGGATCATCCCTCTTTGGTCCTCAAGTGAAGGAAACCCTGACTAGGTGCGAGACTGATGGCAAAACTCTCTGCCGGAGTCCGTTTTCTACTCCTTCTAGGCCTTACCCCAAAGGCCAGAAGGGGGAAAGATGTGGTTCCAAACAATCTCAGGGAGATTTGCCTGACGACAGAGTCTATTCCCTCTAGAGGCAGAGGGGAACAATAATGGTAGACGCCGCCCTAGAGGCAGAGGGGCCCAGAGAATCAGGGCAGTCGAGAAACCTTTTCCGACAAGCCTTTTCAGCATCCCTGAGGTGTTGCCCGGCTGTCCACCTTCGAGGCAGTCTGGGAAGATTATCTCTGTACCCAGAAGCCTGGCTATCCCTAACTCAAGACAAGTGGGTACAGTCTATCATTTCCGAAGGCTACAGAATCTCATTCTTTTTCATTCCAAAGCAATCCAAAAAATCCCTTCCAGACGTTCCACCCAGTCAAAGGGAGCAAGCAGCACTAGAAATTTCAAAGCTGCTTGCAAAAAGAGCCATTCAGCCAGTTCCAGCAGACCAACAAGGATCCGGAATCTACTCCAAATTCTTTTTGGTTCCAAAGAAAACAGGGGACTGGAGACCCATTTTGGATCTCAGCAACTTGAGCACGTTTGTCAAGAAAACAAAGTTCCGGATGGTCACGCTGCAGTCCATTCTACCCCTTTTAGGATGGGACAACTGGATGTGCTCAATAGATCTCCAGGATGCGTACTATCACATCAGAATGAGTCGACGCTCCAGGAGATTCCTCCGCTTCAGGCTGGGAACCAGTCATTTCCAATTCAGGGCCCTGCCCTTTGGACTCACTACAGCCCCCCGAGTGTTTACCAAATGCATGGCAGTGGTCGCCTCTCATCTGAGACTACAAGAATTCCAGGTGTTTCCGTATTTAGACGACTGGCTCCTTACAGCCCCCACCAAGCATATTTTGCTTCTTGCCAGAGACTACACTTTTCACACATGTCAAACACTAGGCATTTCAATAAATTACGAAAAGTCTGTCTTGTCGCCTTGTCGTGTTATTACCTTCATAGGCGCAAATCTAGACAGTCAACATGTCAGCCAGACTCACAGAGCAGAGAATAGCAGACATACACAGACATGTCTCTCTTGTCTTGCAGAGCAACAAAGTCAAAGCCAGATTGATCCTGAAGGTCTTGGGGATTATGGCGGCGGCCATCCCTCTTCTACCATTAGCTCGCTTCCATATGAGAATCTTACAGTGGATGCTCTTCACACAATGGTCTTTCCAACGACT
Organism: Protopterus annectens; assembly: GCF_019279795.1. Lineage (NCBI taxonomy): Eukaryota > Metazoa > Chordata > Ceratodontiformes > Protopteridae > Protopterus > Protopterus annectens. The sequence goes on from NC_056743.1 coordinate 667,586,314, forward strand.
TCCAATGTCCCATCCTATTCGGATAACACAATCGTGCAAGAATCATCTCTCTTGGTGGATCTCATCTCCCCTGCTCCTCCACCTAGGGAGACCTTTCGTCCCTTCCCCTCCGGTTGCTACAGTGACAACGGACGCCTCCCTGATCGGGTTGGGGGGGCATTACCAGGGCAGGACGGTCCAAGGCATGTGGCAACCTTTCGAGTGCCACTTGCACATAAATGTCCTAGAGATGAGAGCAGTGCTTCTAGCGTTGCAAGCCTTACAAGACACTCTTCCCAAGGGAACTATAGCAATTCAGACAGACAATACGTCTGTAGTGTGGTACATCAACAAACAAGGCGGAACCAGATCTTACCCCCTATGTCGAGAGGCACTCAGACTGTGGCAATGGGTGATTTCTTCTCAGCGGTTTCTGTTAGCAACGCACATTCCCGGGAAGTCCAATGTGATTGCGGACAAATTGAGCAGAGCTATTCTCATGCCTCATGAGTGGTCTCTGAAGAATTCGGTGTTGGAGAAAGTTTTTCGAAAGTGGGGCCGGCCTTGCTGCGACCTTTTCGCTACTCCCCAAAATAGCAAGTGCGACGATTTTTTCACCCTCTTTCCCCAACCAGGCCACCCCAACAGAGACGCTCTAGTACACGATTGGCCCCGGGGACTTCTATATGCTTTTCCTCCCTTCCCACTGATATCTCAGCTAATACAGAAAGCCATCGCTCAGAAAGCTTCCATGATCCTCATTGCCCCTTACTGGCCTCGACAGATTTGGTTCCCATTTCTCCACCGTTATCTGTTGGAGCAACCTTGGCATCTGGACCCAGTTCCAGACCTCTTGACCCATCAGTCGGGTCAGTTGCACCACTCCCTCCCTTCTCTGAACCTCACAGCATGGTTCCTCCAATTCCAACTCTAGCCAGGCTTCCTCTAATATCTCACTCAGTTCGAGATATTTTGATAGCCTCTCATAAATCTTCCACTCGGAAGATTTATCATAGTAAGTGGAAACGTTTTTCCTGTTGGGCGCAGTCAAAGAATATAGATCCTTTCACTGCTTCCATTCAATCAGTTTTAGACTTTCTAGCCGAACTTTTCCACTCAGGTTCGTCTCCGTCTACCATCAAAGTTCAATTGGCAGCAATATCGAACTTTCATGTTGGAGTCTGAGTCCTCCATTATGTCTCTCAAACTCTGCAAAGCCTTTTTAAAGGGAGTTTTTCTCCTCAAACCACCTATCAGGGATCCTCCTCCTCAATGGGATCTCAACTTGGCTCTAGCGCCCTTAATTCTTCCCCCCTTTGAACCTGCGGCTTCATGTTCAGTGAAGTTACTACCTTGGAAAACACTCTTTTTAGTAGCCATCACTTCATCTAGAAGAGTCTCTGAACTCCATGCTCTGTGTAGTCGACCCCCTTATCTTTTGTTTCATAAGGATAGGGTGTCCTTGCGTACTAACCCGTCCTTTTTGCCTAAGGTAGCTTCACTGGCAAATTTGAATCAAACCATTGATCTTCCTGTGTTCTTCCCTAATTATTCAAACTGGTCAGAACAAAATTACATTGCTTAGACGTTCATCGCCAACTTAGGTACTATTTAGACAGGACCAAACAATTCAGAAAGTCTGATCAACTGTTTGTTTCTTATGCAGAAGGTAGAATGGGCCTTCCAGTTTCTAAAGTATCTCTCTCTAGATGGCTTACTTCGTTGATTACCCTTGTCTATGAGATCAGACATCAAAAGTTGCCATCCAAACCCAGGGCTCATTCAACTAGAGCTTTAGCCACATCTATAGCTTTCCAAGATAGGCTGCCTATTGATTCGATTTGTTCTGCAGCTACTTGGACTTCTCCCCATACCTTCATTTCTCATTATAAGTTGGACTTGGCCTCTAGGGACCGAACCAACTTTGGTTCCACTGTACTCAAGAGTCTGTTCCGATAGGCCACCCAGGACAAGGTGCTAGGGACGCGGTCCCATCCAGCAAGAATGAAGGCGAGATAGACAACTTAACATTTAGAAGTTATGTACCATAACGTTCCATGTTAGTTGTCTTCTTCTCGCCTTCTTTCTTGCGTCCCACCCTCCTTCCCCCTAGCCTGGACAGACCTAGAGGAGTTTGTTTTGTTCCTTTTATGGAATTTCCTTGCTGGGCTTAGCTTTCAAACGAGATCTGAGGAGTTACCGCCCAGCATTGTGGGATATAGGGGAGCCTCGAGCCGGTGGAACTAGCTCTCGAGCTTTTAGAGTGGCCGAGTCAGAGCCGAGGATCGGCTCCGAACCCATCCAGCAAGAAAGAAGGCGAGAAGAAGACAGCTAACATGGAACGTTATGGTAGGTACATAACTTCTAAATATTGAACTTCAAAGTGTAAACAAAAGGGTTTAGACCAGAAAGATCTAGCACTGATTCAATGATCCTTTTGGTTTGAAAACTGGAGTGAATTTACGATTCCCCATTCATTAATCCAAACTCTGTTTGAAAAGGGTCATGGAAGGGCTCTGTTTTACATGAATAGGAAGCCTGATTCAGAGAAGCGGTATTCTCTGAGACACATATCTGTCTCTCCCACATATTTTGCTCATTTCGCAGATCAGGCTTAGATCCCTAGATTGGGCGACCCTTGTGCAGTTTTTTTTGTGAATATGTAACAGTTCCATCAGGGATGGATTCGTGGACACCTTCTGTTTTAGGCATAGATCACCCCTTAACAATGGGCACTACAATAGGATAGAGTAATAGATATCCACATTAAGGAGAAACCAGTGGAACAGGAAGCAACTGGTCAGGTACCATATGAAGATAATTTGGAGCCTTCCACAGCAAACCAATATAAATGTTCACTTGAAGCTAGACAGCAGGGGAAGGAACAGGAAACTCTGCAGCCAATGTTGAGGAGAGATGGGCCAGTGAGTTCCCATATGATCGATCAATGGACAGCACAGGATGATATTCATGAGAATGTGTCACAGGAAGATGGTATACAACCTTCTATAGAATGCCTGCAGGAAGTGGAAAGCAAGGGATGTGCCTTTAGTTTAGAAGAACATGAGGTAAGAGAATAATTGCTTGATTTAATAGACATAGACAAACATATCAAGATCAATAAAAGAAATAGACAGCAAAAGGTTAATAAAACCCAAAAAGTCAGAAGTCGGATGAAACAAATGCACAGTAATTAGGACTGTTCATAGAGATCCATGCGATGCAACAGAAGTAAACAGGATATATTACTGTGCAGCTAAATTAATAACTGAGAGAAGTTCTATCACAAGAACACAGGGTAGTGAGGGACAGGAAGGACTATGAAAATAAAATTGACAAAGATTCCAAAGACAACCACAAGGCATTCTATAACTATGTCAAGAATCTAAATGGTAATGCTCAGATCTGCTCTGAGCTACAACAGAATGGCATTATATATACTGATCCCAACGATATTGCCAATATCCTGGCAGATCGATTCAGTGCAAAATTCAGTCCCTCTACACCTCCTAAAGGGCCAATCTCAATACAGAAAGATTGCCAAATTCCGATAACTGCCACACAGGTAATAAATGCACTCTCCAAAGCTAAGAATACAGCAACCATGGGACCAGGCGACATCCCAGGCTGTGTACTACATGAACTACAAAATGAATTGGCACCTCACCCAAGTGTCATGTTTAATCATAGCCTCACCTCATGCTTCATGCCCACTGAGTGGCACACAGCTACAATTATCCCACTCCGCAAGGGGGTATCCACATTGGATCCAGGGAACTACTGCCCCATTAGCCTGACCAGCCTGGTCTGCAAGGCCATGGAACGTATCATCATGGAACTCATATACAAAGACATTGGAGATCTCTAAACTCTGGACCCCACACAGTTTGGGTTTGTAAAAGGCAGATCATGTCTCCTAAACCTGACAGACTTCTTTGAAGTAGTCACCAAAGCCATAGATGAGGGTAAGGTGGTTCACACAGCCTATCTAGATCTCGCCAAGGCGTTTGACACCATCCCCCACTCTGGAATTATAGATAAACTCACTAAACTAGGTATAAATCCCTATGTCACAAGATGGGTTGCCAACTGGCTTACTGACAGAACCCACACTGTGAATGTAGCAGACTCCAAATCAGATTTCAGACCAGTGACAAGTGGAGTACCACAGAGTTCAGTCCTGGGTCCTCTCCTGTTTGGTATCTACTTCTCTGAAGTACAGACTAACACAGAAGGTCTTTGGCTAACTAAATTCACAGATGACTGCAAGCTAAGAACCATAATCGAAACTCCTAACGATGTGGACATCCTACAAAAGGGCCTCACTGAGACAGATGCCTGGTGTCAAAACCATGGTCTCAAGCTCAATGCCAAAAAGTTCATTGTCATCCCCTTTGGTAAAAGCTCTGTACCCATGAACTACCACATAAGCGGTAGTCTACTTAACACCAAAAGTGTGATAAGAGACCTTGGGACACAGGTGGACAGTAGTCTCTCCTTTGAGAATCACATCACTGCAGTGGTCAGGAAATCCTTCTATGCGGCACTCCTCATCACAAAAGGTTTATCATCCAGAAAAAAAAAAAGAGATCATTGTTCCCCTCTACTCATCACTCATTAGACCCATTATAGAGTACAAAGCCCCTTTTGGTATGTACCTCACAAGACATCAACAACTGGAAAGGCCGCAAAAATACCACACAGAGGATTACTGGCCTCAAACAGATGCCTTACGCAGATAGTCTCAAAAAACTCGAGCTTTACTCCGTCACATATCACCTACTCAGAGACAGTCTCTGCCTAACATACAAAGCTATGTCAAATCCAGAGCTGTTGGACATGCTCCACTTAAAGAAATCCCAATCCCTCCAAGCTATGTGCTCTAGGGACCTAAACCTTGTCACCACAATAAACAGAACATGCTGGAGGTATAGATTCCTGTCCCAGAGACTTCCCATACTCTGGAACAGACTACCTATCTATGTCAAACAGAGCCCCTGATTAGCACTCAAGAAAAAATCTTGATGATTGGATGGGTAATAAGAAATTCCCCCCAGGGATCAATTCTGTGGTTCTGCTCGACAGGGACACAGAAAAATAATTTTGTTGGGTGGCGAAAGCCAGGGTACCTTTTTTTCTAGGCCTTGTATAAGGCCCTAGGGCCAATAGCCTAGTACCTACCTATTAACCTACTTATGAACCTATGTGGAAAATACATAGAGAGCTGCAAGTATAGAAAACTTCTTGAAGAACCTCATGGTGATCAGGATCGAAAGCAGGAATGGTTAGGCAAATTCAAACTAAGACATGAAAATTTGTTATTGGTGGCCCAAGGTAGTGGGCTATGTACATATTGCTTTACAAAGTCTACAGAAGATATGGGAGAAACAGACCAATGTATTTTTTTTAATACAGAATTGGAAAGTAGTCACACATGCCATTGCTGGTTGTGACGTATCACTTCATTCATTGATGACATCCCACCCATCAACCACCTCCAGAAGACTCCTGGAGGTTTGGACTTGGTCATGGTTACATGTTAGGGCATTTGCTCAGACAAAGCCTCCGCTTTGTTATCCTTGCGTGCAAACTCTGTCTGTGGAGATTAAGGGAAGGGGCACTATGGGTAACCTTGGCTTGAGAGTTTTGGGCTGGCGGGGACTTGTGTTGCCGAGTCGGTTCCGAGGATGGAGCCGAAGCCCATCCATCATGAATGAATGAAGAACAACAACACAGATGGAACGTTATGGTAAGAACATAACTTATTTTTATTGGACTTTTAGCAGGCATGCTCCTTTTACTCATTCAGATGTTCATCGTGCATACAGCTGCAGTCATTACAGATGGGGTTATCCTGCCGTCAGGCAGGTCCTTGGTCGGCAGAATTCCAAAGTCTAGGTCCGGTGTCAGTTGTCGTTGCTTCTTCCCTGACGTCAGCGCGGCAGGGGTATAAAAGAGGCAGCCGACACCATCTTCTTCAGTCTTTCTTGCCGCGCGGTGCCCGAAGCAGAAGCAGTTTGCAAGTGCCGGTCGGCCAGCTCCTGAGATTTACGAAAATATTTCAGCCGAAGTCTTCTTGAAAGCTAAGTACCCCGTTGGGGAAACTTTTCTTGCCTCAGACCGATGTCGGACAAAGTTAATAATTGCATTTCATGTGGGAAGCAAATACCGCATAAGGATTTCCACTCTTTCTGTATACCTTCTTAGGCCCAGACCACGACGTCTCGGCTTGCCGTTTTTGTGCTAGATTCAACAAGCGCACTATTAAGGGCCAGGCGGAGTTCGCCCTTCACTATTTTGGTAAAAAATGTAATTACATTATGTCGTCGGATACTCCGACTCCAGTTTTGAGTAAAAGGCGCAAAGATGAGGACCGACATATGAGGTCCGCACCGACTACTGACACCTCGCTAAGGCTGACTACCGGTTCTCCGGTTCTCAGTGAGGTGCCTACGCAGCCCCTGACTACCGATGACACTACGTTACCGGTGTCTTCAGTACCCGAGGTCGCAGGCTCCTCGGTCCCCATTCCTACTGCAGATACTGATGCCACTCTTGGCGGGGAAACTCAGAGTTTAGACAGGCCTGCCATTTTCTCAAGGTGTTTTCAGGCCATCGTCCTTCTCTATTAAAGCTTTCACTAAATCTAAAGCAGCCATGAAAACCAAAAAACAGGGACCTCAGACCCCCTCTCAAGGCCCATTGCCTAAAAAAACAGATGCTCAAAATGGCTGAGGATTTGATTACTCTTATCAGGGGTTCTCAACCCCCCTCTGACAAAAGGCCCAGATTAGAGGAAGACTACCCTTCCTCAGATCAAGCCTTTATTACTTCAGAACATTCTGAGGACCAGGATTATGCCTATTCTCCTTTCGAAGACTCTGATGCAGAGGAGTCTATTCCCTCGGTCTCCCCCCTCAGAACTACTCTTTTGGGGAAACCCTACATACATTGAGGGAACACTTTCACTGGGAAGGCCAAGATTACTCAGATTCCAAGAAAAGGCTCAGGGATTTTCTTTTGCTCCCCCAGCATAGGCCCCTGGCTATCCCTCCTGTTTTAGATATATTGGATGATGTGTACACAGAAGCCAGCCTTAATCCAGATTCTTTGCCTCCAGCTCCTGTTAAACCAGACCGGTATTACTGGGTTCCCGATTCACACCAGTTGCTATACAAAAGTCATACTGCTGACCCAGAAACTATTTCACAGGGTCCCAAGAAAATTAAGGCCTCTACTGCATGGACAGATCTCAAAGAGGCAGCTACAGACGCCCAAGGGGTAGAGGGCAACCTCAAGGATCTTTCAGAGCCAGACAGTGGCAAGCACCAACCCCAAGAGGTGGAGAAGATGGATCACAGTCATTTAGAAGACAGACACAATGACTTCCCCCCTTTACCTGCCAAGCAAAGCTTTAATGGCAGCACCTTTGGGCAGAAAACTGGCATTATTCTCAAAAAAGTGGCATATTGTTACAAAAGACAAATGGATTCTGGACATTATAGACAGAGGCTACAGATTCCACTTTCACACCCTTCCAAAAATGAGAGGCATGCCAAACCTGCCACAAAATCAAAGGGCAGAGGCACAAAAACAAATTTCAGCTCTCATGGACATGAAAGCGATTCAAGAGGTACCTGCAAAAGAACAAGGTCAAGGGTTTTATTCCAGACTATTCCTGGTACCAAGGAAAGACAAAGATTGGAGACCTATCTTAGACCTATCCATCCTAAACACATATCTACAGGTACCAAAATTCAAGATGCTCACATTACAGCAGCTTCTTCCCATGCTGGGCAAGGAGTCTTGGCTGGTAACACTGGACCTCAAGGAGGCATACCTGCATGTCCCTATCAGACAAGATTGCAGAAGATAACTCAGATTTCTTGCAGGTTCAACTCATCAATTCTCTGCATTGCCCTTTGGTTTATCTACCGCGCCCAGAGTGTTTACGAAATGCCTGGCATCAGTAATCGCCTTCTGCAGACTACAAGGAATACAAATCTATCCATATCTGGACGACTGCCTGATCCAAGCAGACAGCAAGGACATACTACTGAAACACCTGGTGTTTGTAATAAAACTGTTGAACTTTCTGGGATACACAGTCAACAAAAAGAAATCAAAACTAATACCCTCTCAACAAATAATTTTCCTGGCTGCCAGCTTGAATACAACCACCCAGATGGCCTACCTCACGCCAGACAAACAGGAACAGGGGACACCCTGCAGGGGGAAGGTGTGGAAGGTCTCCTGGAGGGGATGAATACAGGCAGGATGAATGGACCTAAAGGTCAGATTAGATGGGATACTGGGTGTGACGAGGATGGACAGGATTAGAAATAAGCGTATTACAGGGTCAGCCCAGGTTGGAAGGTTTGGAGACAAAGCCAGAGAGGCAAGATTACATTGGTTTGGACATGTGCTGAGGAGGGATGCTGAGTATGTTGGGAAATAGATGCTAAGGATGAAGCTACCATGTAACAGGAAAAGAGGAAGGCCTAAGATAAGATTTATGGATGTGGTGAGAGAGGACATGCAGGTGGTTGGTGTGACATAGCAAGATGCAGAGGACAGGAAGAAATGGAAACAGATGACCCGTTGTGGCGACCACCTAATGAGAACAGCCGAAAGAAGATGATGATGATGGAGTCTGATTATATTAAATAATATTTATAATAAAAATATCATTTGAAAGTCAGGTTAAAGAATTATTGCCAATATTCAAGGAACTGGCATAGTATTATAACTACAGATAATGGGGTAAGAATTATAGGATATGATATAGACCTGGTATATAATATTGTAGATGATGGGGGTAAGAGTTATGGGATGTGACTTAGAGAAAGCATTCAATAGCAATATACATAATTAATTGTGGGATGTAGTACACAAGGATATAATGCATTTTATAAATTCAGCTTATGAAAATAGCTTTGTAAGCACTGTGCTAAATGGCTGGGTGAAAAGAAATAAAGAATGCAAAAAGATGCCAGACATGAACAATGAATGTGATGTTGACCAATTCTAATGAAGGATTTAAATAAGGGATACGTATCTATATATCGTGACTATCTATATATATATATATATATATATATATATATATATATATATATATATAAAGTAGAATTGGGGAGTCCACCTCTACAAAGAGACCACTCACAAGTGGAGTCCCTCAGGGATCAATCCCTGGACCACTCCTTTTTGGCATTTACTTCTCATAAGTCAAGGCCAATGTCAGTGGTCTTTGGCTGATTAAATGTGCAGATGATTGCAAATTAGGAGCTGTTATTGAATCTCTCGAACCTGAAAACATCGAACACAAATGTTTGAAGTTTCAGCAATTCGAATTAAAAAAAAAAAAAAAAAAAAAAAAAAAGCTCAATAACTGTTATAATATACCAACTCTGAGATCGCATTACAGTGCAGTATAGGGAAATATTCCCTTTCCACAATGTAGTGCAATCTCGGAGTTGGTATATTTAAAGAGCGGGGGTTGTGGGAGGTGCATGGGGGGCTTGCCCCCTTGCTTACGACAGTTACTGTCCATTTTTTTTTTGTGTTTGTGTTCAAAATTATAAAACTTCAAAAATACAAGTTCGATCTTGTGGTGTTCGAAGTTTTATTATTTCGATCACGTAATAGGAACCCGTATCGTTACTATTTTTCATTTGCTTTTGTTGTTTTGTTGTTTGAATTTTCCTGCTAATTCTGATATTGCCATTGTTGCTATTGGGCCCAAACCATATCTGAAAGCGGTTCCAACCTAATAAACAGTTAATAAATAAGTAAACTGGATTTACCTTTCACTAATGTAATTAATAATTAAGGTATGCATTTGGAGTTTTCATGGTTTAAGATGGGTGTTTATTTCACAGGTGCATTAATACTTGTTCACATATTGTTATACATTTTAATTATTTTGCAAACCCATTTTGTAAATCTGTATACTTGCATCCATTATCTGGACAGGTGCAGATGTATTTAATACACACACGCACACATGCACACACACACACACACACAGACATGAAAGAAGACGGCAAAGATGCACTCACAGAAATGCAGATAATGTGTCAGACATACACGCTTAGACACACAGACAGCAGACAGACACACACACATTACAATGGGTTGTATACATGTGGTTCTGTTTATTAAAGCAAGGTCTATAAAACTGATTTCATCAAACACACACACAGACATAATAGGAGAGAAAAATGTGTGTAAATATACAAATGTAGATAATGTGTCATATGCACACTCTTAAGAGACACAGACAGAAGACAGACAGGCACACACACTTACTCTACTAGATTATATAAATTTGGTTGTGTTTATAAGATAAAATCTATAAATGTGGTTCAGCAAACACACACACACAAGCATCCTGCTCCAGTGCTCCGGGTTAATCTTTTGTCTTGTCAGGTTTAACATATTGCAGTATTCTGCTACTGTATTTTTAATTAAGAAATAATAATAATCATTTGCCTGGAGCAGTATATTGTATGAGTCTGCAGATGCATCTAGTTTGCTCTGCTAACAGCCATTCGGTGACCAGGCTGAATAACAGTACTCGATATAAAAAGGCAATAAAACAAATGTGAATACTAAACTGTAAATAAGATATCACTGAATGCAAAATTCATCATAATGGATTCTAAAGCAAAGTCCCCTCCCCATTGCTCTCATAGAGGCTGTGCTTTACACATTCCTGCTGCCTAATGCTTATATAATCAATGTACAATAGCTCTCAACCTTCCATCCCCCAAAAACGAGGAACACCCACCTTCGTAATGTGGAAGAAATTGCCAAAAATGTGGAGCATGTACTAACGGCTTACTAGCAACTTCAAATAGGAAGGTCATCGTATGGCTAAAATATACTGGTTTTACTTGTAATAAATTATATTTTAATGAGCTTACATGATTTGTTTCTATTTACCATGGATATGAGTAGAAAAAATTCCTAACACAGAATGTGCATCAGACCCTTTCAGTATGGAACTTCAAGCAACATGAACTTTTGAGACCCCCAAATTAGGTACACTCCTCATAGTGAGGTATACTTGAGAGATATACCATGTATTATTTTTAGGTTCAAATGTCAATAAGGCTTGCATGCCTGCAGCATGCCACATCATTCTTCTTGCCTTATTAGTTGCTGCCATGTAAAAAACAAACAGAGCACAAGTAATAAGGATTGCTGACTCTCTCCCCTCAAGTGTGTAAACTGAGAGAAAGGATAAAGGGTCTGATTGATGCAAGGAAAACTACTGAGTGTTCAGTCACAAATTCAAAGTTCATAGCTAAACAATTATTTACAAAATATTACTTACATGTTTGTAGTGCATACTGATTCTGCACAAGACAGTACTTTAAGCATTGCTGTTACTGTAAAAAACAACTTACTGAAAAGCTTGCTAAATGACAAAGGGTTCCTGTTCAAGCATATTACTAGAGCATAATATAATGTTACATCTGAGGGTGTATTTAGAGCACTAGGTTTGAGGGCTATATATCAAAATGTAAAGTTTGACTACTGATTTATTCTGGTCACAAAATGAAGCTACTTAAGTGTATACATTTGGTAGCATTTATAAAAACAACATCTACAATCTTTCAAATGAACTGATTGGGCTGAATGGATTGTGAACAGTATGCGTGATTAAACAGATTGGCAGTATGCAGTTGCAGAACGTAGAGATCAGTATAAACTCGGTAAAGGCAAACATGTCCAGACTTGATGAATATTCAAACCAATGGGTAAAAAGTTCAAACAAACAAACCATTCATTTTTCCTCTGGTTGTTTTGCTTTTCAGTATGTTAAGTAGCATTCTAATGAAAAATTTTGCAGCTTCATCTCTTGCAATGACTGTCGCTAATTATGCCCTTCATGACTACTTGAAATCCTGTTGATTTAGTCTCTCATTACAGCAAGACAGGCTCGCAAGGCAGTAAAGACTAGAAGTGCAACTCTTTTCCAAATCATCCTCTTCCAGGATTCTATTTCAATATTAGGAGTTGACTTTAAAAGTGTCTGGGTGCTAAAAACAGCAAAAAAAAAAAGGAGGGCACAGTAATAAGCCGATCGATATATCTGAAGGGATCAGCTTATTACGTTTAAAACTATATCAGCTTGCTGTTTTCGGGGGACGAAAAAAAAAAAAATTAAGGCAGTTCCTGTTTCTGGCACCCGAACCAGATACCACCAGTCTCTCTCTCACACGCACACAGACATTCTGCTTACACACATTCTGACATGCAGTCACTCATGCATCGAAAACTCGCTCTCATACACACAAACCATCGGTTCGGCATTCACACACATTGCTGGGTCACACAGACACATATCCATGCACATATCGCACAGCATGAATTTCAATAAATTTCACTAAAAAGGACTACTAAAGCTAGGAAAAATTTGCAGTAAAATGTAATTTAACAGAACACGAACTAAATAATACTATGAATGTTTATGCGGCAGAATTTTGCACGTAGTACAAATACTTATAGGAACTTACAGTTAGCAAAAGTTTAGGGTTTCCAAGGGACTTTGCTTGTAGTTTTGCTGAAATACTTGATCCGATGCTGTTTTTACTCCGGGCTGAAACAGTGAACTTTACACTACATGATAAGGGCTGACCTAGATAATGGTGATGTCACAATGTGAGAGGATCAGCTGGAGAGGGAACTACCGATTTAGCTATGTCGAAGGTACATCACGAAGGTGGTGACCAATTCCAAAGGAAAGAATGCGATAGCAAAGAAAGGGGGATGGGCTTTCCTACCCTACGCTAGGGAAAAGCAGAAATGAACAAGTGACAAACTTCTTCGTGCATTTTGGTAATTGCTGATGGCTGGATCTGTTTACAGGGAAATAAGAGTACTCTGGGTTGAGTTAAATTCTGACTGAGCCCGGAGTTTTCCTTTAAGCATAGGGGCTATTCAGTTGGTACCAGAAGAGGGAAAAGGACAATGTTTCTACTCGAGATTTTTCTTGGTACCCAGAAAAGACGATTCACGGCATCCAATCCTGGACCTGTCTACTCTAAACACCTTTTTGGTGATTCCAAAATTTAAGATGCTGACTCTTCACCAGTTGCTTCCTATGCTAAGCAAAGATGCCTGGTTGGCAACACTAGATTTAAAGGAAGCATACCTGCACATCCCAATCAGGGAATCTTGCAGAAGCTACCTACGCTTCAAAGACAGCTAAACGCACTATCAGTTCTCTGCACTGCACTTTGGCTTATCTACTTGCGCCCAGGGTATTCATAAAGTGCCTAGCTCCAGTCATTGCATTTTGCAGGCAAAGTAATATTCAAATCAACCCATACCTGGACAATTGTCTAATTCAGGCAGAAAACCAGGACATACTTTTGTATCATCTGGCTTTTGTACAAAGGGTGCTAACTTGTCTGGGGTACACCATAAACAAAACGAAATCACACCTGGTACCCTGTCAAATGATATTCATGGGAGCAAGCTTGAATACAACTCCCCAGATGGCTTTCCTCATGCCAGAGAAACAAATTCACTTGACAACCTACTTCAAACAAGTGGCCACAAAAAACCCCATCTGCAAGGCAAATACAAGCCTTTGGGGTTCATGGCCCCCTGCATTCTTCTAATTCCATATGCAAGACTGCATATGAGGAAACTACAATGGTATCTAAAAAGCATATGGTGTCAACATTCCCAGGATCTAGAAGCAATGTTTCCTATCATTCCTTGTCTACACCTAGTATTCCTTTGGTGGGCAGAGGCATGCCAATACAAGGGACTACCATTCACACTACCCCCTGCTGCCCAAACCCTAACAGATGCATCAGACTATGCATGGGGGGGGGGGGGCGTACCTGGCAGGGAAGTGCATTCAGTGCAATTGGAACCAAATTCAAATCCACCTTCACATCAATCATAAAGAAATGTTAGCTGTACAGAATGCTCTGACAGCCTTCAAGGACCACAGTTTTCCAGGACAATTAATGGTAAAGACAGACAATAACACTGTTATGTTGTACATAAACAAGCAGGGGGCTACACATTCTTACCCCCTCTGCAGACTAGCCATGGCATTGTGAAACACAGCCTTGAGCTACCAAGTGCATGTACAAGCTAAATTCTTGCCAGGAAAACTACATACACTGGCAGACAGACTAAGCAGAAACCTCATGGACCCACACGACTGGAAACTGGAACCAAGGATTTTCAACATGTTGACAAGCAAATGGGGGAGCTCAGAAATAGACCTGTTTGCCTTCCCCCAGAACTGTCAATTGGAAAAGTGTTGCTCAAGGACTCCCCACAGACTAGCTTGGAAATTGGATGCTCTGTCCTTCAGCTGGAAAAACCTATCAGTTTATGTCTTTCCTCTTCTGCTTCTGCTCTCCAAAGTACTACTAAAGATCAAACAAGACAAACCAAGGATAATTTTGATTGCACCAGACTGGCCACGCCAACACTGGTACCCCACCTGCGCAGTGTCACTGTTGGCCCCATGGCACCTGCCTCAGACTCCTACCCTGCTGTCTGAGCAGGATAACCAGATTCTGCACCCTCTGCTTCTAACACTGAACCTAGCAGCCTGGCTAATTACCGAAGTTCTCTTTTACTATACCTCAGTAAACCAGTGATGGATGTCATTTTAGAGGCAAGGAGGCCTAGTACTAGAAAATCTTATGCTGAAAAATGGAAAAGATTCTGTGCCTGGAACCAATCTCAAGGAATGAGCACGGCAGTGCCCAGTTTACCTCAAATTTTACAATACTTAACTGAGATGCTTCAGAAGGGCCTGTCTTTTTCCTCAATAAAAATTCATGGCTCAGCCATTTCAGCTCATTATAACACTGTACCTCTCCTCTTCTCTCATCCACTGCTCAAGCAGTTCCTCAGAGGGGCCAAAAATTTAAGACCACTCAGGAGAGCTCCAACTCCAGCCTGGGACCTTTAACTTTGTATTGGAGAAACTCACCCTTCCTCCTTTCGAGCCAGCTGCTACACTGCAGTTTTAAAAAAATTCCTTTCTTGGAAAACAGCTTTCCTTTTAGCCATCACTTCAGCAAGAAGGGTATCTGAATTACAGGCCCTTATGGCAGTGGAGCCTTTCATCATCTTTTATGCGGACAGGGTGTCCCTCAGGACCAGTCACTCTTTCATGCCAAAGGTGGTATCCAGTGTGGCCTTTAATCAGTCCATTCATTTGCCAACCTTCTTTCCTAATACACAGAACAAAGGGGAATGGATACTGCACTCCTTAGATGTGCACAGATAACTTAGATTCTACTTGGACAGGACTAAACCTCAAAGGAAATCTGAACTGCTGGTGGCATTTGCTACAGGGACAGAGGGGAAGGCTATTTCAAAACAAACCATCTCCAAATGGATAGACCATTGCATTCATTTCAGCTATAAGCACCATGGAAAACCTATCCCACTGGAGATCAGACCCCCACTCAACCAGGGCTGCATCTACCTCTACAGCCTTTCTCAGAGGCGTACCTACCAAGGACATCCCAGAAGCTGCTACCTACCAAGCATTACCATTTGCCAATTTTCTCTAAATCCAGAGCTGACTTTGCCACTACAGTTTTGCAGGGCTTCTAGTTGGCCCTAATGCTATCTAAATTCCTCCTCCTATCCTTAGGTTTGGGAATCTACCCAAATGTAATGACTGCAACAGTGAAACACGAAGAACATAGTACAGTTGTGTACACTTACCATAAATGTAGATGTTCGAGTGTATTCACTGATGTTCATCGTGCTTCACTGTTGCAGTCATTGCTCATGGGTTATCCTGCTGACAGGCTACGCACAGTCAGCCTGAATTCCAAAGTCTTGCTCCGGTGTCTGTTGCTGTCACCTCTTCCCTGACGTCAGTGCACCAGGGGTGTAAAAGATGCAGCCGACTCCATTTTCTTCAGTCTTTCTTGCCGTGCGGTGCCCGAAGTAGAAGCAGTTTGCAAGTGCCGGTCGGCTGACTCCTGAGATTTTCGTGTTTGAATTTCAGATCCGAAGCCTTCATTTAAAGCCAAGTACCCCATTGGGGAAACTTTTTTCTTGCTCCAGACTGATGTCAGAAAAAGTTGATAATTGTATTTCTTGTGGGAAGCAAATACCTCATAAGGACTTCCATTCTTATTGTATTCCTTGCCTAGGCCCTGATCACGACGTAGCTAATTGCGGATTTTGTGCTAGATTTAACCAACGCACTATTAAGCGTTGATACAATTTTGCATTTCATTACTTTGGCTGAAGATTTAATTACACGATATCGTCGGGTAGCCATCCGACTACCGCAATTCACAAGAAACACAGGGAAAAGGACAGACATCTGAGGTCCAGAACTGACTACGAGGCTTCTTCTAAGCCAGTCGCCGGTTCTCAGTGAGGTGCTTTCGCAGCCCCTGACGCCCGCTACCTCAGATCCGCAGGCTGCTTCCGACTCCCACGTGGAGCAGACTAGGCCTCTGGAAACTCAAGGTATTGGACACTTGGAAAATATTCCCTCAGATGGGTCCAGAGCCGCTGAGCAGGCATCGGCTTCTGAGGGTGTTTTCAGGCCTACACAGTTATATATAAAACCGACTACAGCTCCATAGGCAAAGACTAAAGCACCACTAAAAACAAAGAAACAAGTGCAGCAAGCCCATGGACAGGCCTCCATGTCTAAAAAAAAAAAACAGATGCTTAAAATGGCCGAAGACCTAATTACTTAAATCAGGGGTTCCCATCCTCCTCCTGTGAAGAGGCGTAGGCAAGAGACAGAATATGAATCTTCAGATCAGGTTTCCGTTTCCTCTGGTGGTGGTTCTGACCAAGAATATTCTCTCCCTCCCTATGAGGATTCTGATGCTGAAGAATCTATCCCTTCAGCCTCCCCTCCTGAGGATTTTTCTTTTGGGGAATCCCTGCATACTATGAGGGAGCACTTCCACTGGGAGAGCCAGGACTACTCAGAATCTAAGAAAAGGCTTAGAGATTTTCTTTTACTACCTCAGCACAGGCCTGTTGGTATCCCTCCTGTTTTAGACATTGTAGATGTATTTTCAGAGTCAGGCCTGTCCCCTGACTCTTTACCCCTGCACCTGTTAAGCCAGACACTACAGGGTTCCAGATTCACATAAATTTCTTTATAAAAACCCTACTGCTGACCCAGAAACTATTTCTCAGGGTCCCAAAGGGGTCAAGGCTTCCACTGCAAAAAACCCTATCCCCTCTGATAGGGATTCAAGGGCACTGGACAGATGGGGGAAAAGGTTTACACTTTTGCTACCTTGGCCGTGAGGGCTTTAAATTGTCAATTTCGTATGCTTAAATATCAACAATACTTATTGTCACTGCTTAAACAGAAAATGCTAACAAATTCTGAATGTGCAGAAAACAAAGAAATGCAGGATTTATTGCATGCAACTGAACAAGTGGGAAAGCATACTTTGCAATGTGGTTTTGATTCTCTGGAGGCCTCTTGCAGGGCCGCTGTTACGGATTCTGTCATTAGGCGACATGCTTGGTTAAAGGAACAGAATCTGCCTGATCATGTTAAAGCAAAATTATTAGATGCTCCATTACAGCATGATACTTTGGTGTTAAAGCAGAAGAGGTGTTGAAGAAAATGGAGGACAAAGTGAAATCTATGCAGACAGTTAAGGATTTCTTACAGGTGCAGCCACCTAGATTTAACAGGAACTGGCCTACAAAGAATTGGTCCTTTCCAGTGTCAGGCCACAGAGGCAGATACAGATGCCCCAGAGGCAGATCCCCAGCCCCAAGGCTCATACAGGCCTAAACAATGGGGTTGCTTCTACCTCCAAATCAGAGAAGACAAATCACAGCCATACAGGAAACAGTCCCAATGACTTTCCTCTGCCAGAACCAAGCACTTATCTTTTGGCAGCCCCCTTAGGAGGAAAATTAGCACTTTTTTTCACAAAATTGGCACATGATCACCCAGGACAAATGGGTCATGAACAGTGTCTCAGGGCTACAGGTTCCACTTTTACACCCTGCCAAGGGCAAAAGGTATGCCAGACCTGCCACACAATCAATGGGCAGAGGCACAAAAGCAAGTTTCATCCCTCATGGACATGAGGGCCATTCAGCGAGTACCACAACAAGAGCAGGGACAAGGATTTTACTCAAGACTTTTCTTGGTGCCCAGAAAGGACAAAGCCTGGAGACCAATACTGGACCTGTCTATTCTAAACATTTCTGGACGTTCCAAAATTCAAGACTCTGCAGCAGCTAATGCCCATGCTGGGCAAGAAGGCTTGGCTCGTAACTTTCGACCTAAAAGAGGTATACCTGCATGTCCCAATCAGACAGTCTTGCAGAAGATACCTCAGATTCATATTTGGCTCAATACACTACCAGTTCTCTGCACTGCCCTTTGGCTTATCTACTGCGCCCAGGGTCTTCACAAAATGCCTGGCACCAGTAATTGCATTTTGCAGACAGAGGAATTCAAATATATCCTTACTTGGACGACTGCCTTATTCAAGCAGAGAACAAAGACATTCTACTAAAGCATCTGGCGTTTGTAAAAAGATTACTAATTTGCCTAAGGTACACAGTAAACGAAAATAAATCAAAACTAGTACCCTCTCAAGAGATAATATTCCTGGGTGCAAGCTTAAATACAACTGCCTAGATGACTTATCTCACGCCAGACAAACAAAGGCAACTGACTTCTTACTTCAAAATGTTGGCAACAAAGACCCAGTTATCCAAGAAAAATTCTACAGGCTTTGGCCTTCATGGCATCCTACATTCTGCTAATTCCATATGCCAGACTGCATATGAGGAAACTACAATGGTATCTAAAAAGTGTTTGGACTCAACATTGCCACAGCCTGGAAACATTAATTACCCTCATTCCCTGACTGCAACAGGAGTTTCGATTGTGGGCACAGGCCTGTCACCACAACAAGGGACAGCCATTCACTTTAACCACAGCCAGGCAGACACTAACAACGGATGCATCATATTATGCCTGGGGGGCCCACGTGGCACGAAAATGTATTCAGGGCACATGGCCCGCAAGCCAGATGCATCTTCATATCAATGAAAAAGAGATGCTAGCTGTCCAGAATGCCCTGACAGCCTTCAAGGATCTACTTCATCTAGGACAACCACTGATAAAGACGGACGATACTACAGTCATGTGGTACATAAGCTGGGAGGCACACATTCCTACCCCTCTGTAGACAAGCCATGACTTTGTGGGACACAGCATTGTCTTATCAAGTTCACCTGTAAGCACAATTCCTGCCAGGAAAAATAAATACTCTGGCAGACGAACTAAGCAGAAACCTCATGGATCCCCACGAGTGAAAACTGGATCCACAAGTCTTCAGCATAACAAGGAAATGGGGATGCCCAGACATAGATCTATTTGCTTCCCCTCACAACTGCCAACTACAGAGATTCTGCACAAGGACTTATCACAAGCAAGCATGGAAAGTGGATGCCCTATCCTTCAACTGGAAAAACCTAACAGTATATGCTTTTCCTCCACTGCCTCTCCTCCCCAAGGTGGTACTAAAGGTCAGACAAGAGAAGTCAAAAATGATACTGATTGCCCCAGACTGGCCACGCCAGCACTGGTACCCAATCTTAAAGAACTTGTCTCAAGGTCCAGCCTGGACATTGCCTCAAACTTTGCACTTACTGACCCAACAAAACAATCAGATCCTGCACAGCCAACTCAGGACCTTAAATCTGGCAGCATGGTGGATAATGTAGCCATTCAGAACACTCCTCTCTCCAAAGCTGTAATGGATGTTATTTTGGAGGCCAGGAGGGCCAGTACCTGAAAATGTTATGCAGAAAAATGGAAGAGATTCTGTGCTTGGAACCAGAAACAAGGAATTGACACGTTTGTACCAAATATTCCTCAGATTTTACAATACCTAACTGAGAAGCTGGACAAAGGCCTATCCTTTTCATCAATTAAGATTCATGCCTCTGCCATTTCAGCCCATTACAATATGGAACCACCTATCTTTTCTCATCCTTTAATAAAGCAGTACCTCAGAGGGGCCAAAAACATAAGACCTCCAAGGAGAGCACCAATACCTGCATGGGACCTCAATTATGTCTTGGAAAAACTCACACTGCCTCCTTTTGAGCCAGCCTCAACAGCTGATATAAAATTCTTATCCTGGAAAACAGCTCTGCTCCTAGCAATAATCTCTGCAAGATGAGTCTCTGAGTTACGGGCACTCATGGCTGTGGAACCTTTTATCATTTTCCATCCAGACAGGGTTTCTCTGAGGACGAATCCTACATTTATGCCTAAGGTGGTGTCCAGTGTGGCCCTTAACCAAACCATTCACTTGCCTACCTTTTATCCAAACCCACAGAACAAGGGTGAGAGACTTCTGCATTCTTTGGACATGCACAGATGGCTACGCTTCTACTTGGACAGAACTAAAGCTTTCAGAAAGACTGAGAAACTTTTAGTGGCATATGCTGCAGGATCACAAGGAAAGGCGATCTCAAAACAGACTATTTCAAAATGGATAGGCCATTGCATTTGTTTCTGCTACTCACAGCATGGCAAATCAGTGCCTAAGGGCATTAGGCCACATTCAACCAGAGCAGCAGCCTTCCTCAGAGGAGTACTAACCAACGACATCTTAGAGGCTGCAACTTGGAGTTCAGTGCACACTTTTACAAAGGACTACCACTTACCTCTCTACTCTAAATCCAGTGCAGGCTTTGCCACTGCAGTTCTGCAGGGCCTCTTAGCCTCTCCTAATCCTATTTAGCCCAGCCACCCATCCTCGGCTTTGGGATTCAACCCAAGAGTAATGACTGCACCAGTGAAACACTATGAACATAGTACAGTTGTGTACCTACCATAAATGTAGATGTTAGTGTGTGTTCACTGTTGCAGTCCAGGTTACCCTCCCACCTTCCCCCTTTCTTTTGCTGGGTTTTATCTGTACTTCTCTATTCTATACAACCTATGTGGTGTATTTGCTTGTAGATGAAGGAAATGTTTACTTTAGTGCATGCATCTTTATTGGCATAATTTATTTAGCCTACCCTTTTGGGGGCACCTGACATCTGGGACAAGAAAAACTGAAGAAAATGGCGTCTGCTGCATCTTTTATACCCCCTGGCGCACTGACGTCAGGGAAGAGGCGACCGCAACCGACGCCAGACCAAGACTTTGGAATTCAGGCCGACTGCGGGTTGCCTGCCAGCAGGATAACCCAAGAGTAATGACTGCAACAGTGAATACACTCTAACATCTACATTTATGGTAGGTACACAACTGTACTTTGCAGTCCTGGTTACCCTCCCTCCAGCCCCCTGACTTCTTTTGGCTATACCTCTTCTCTCCTTTTCAATGCTTTACAGTTTTTTGGTGTATTTGCTTTTTTGTTGGAGGCATAACCTTATATATTTATAGATTTAATTGCTTCCCATTAGTGGGCACCTGACATCTGGGGCAAGAAAAACTGATGTAATGACGCCGGCTGCATGTTTTATACCCCTGATTACCTGACGTCATGGAAGAAGAGACTGCAAACGACGTAGGACCCAAGACTTTATTAATCAGGCCGACTGAGGGCAACTGCAAGCAGATAACCCAAATGGAATGAGTGCAGCAGTGAATACACTCTAACATCTACATTTATGGTAAGTGTACACAACTGTACTTTTCTTAAGCCCAGAGTACACACTACGCCTAGAAAACAGACGACCAAAAGCGCATGCTCAAGCTCCCATGCCACAAAAAACAAATGCTTAGAATGGCTGAAGACCTTATTACCCTAACTAGGAGAAACCAGCCTTCCCCTGCTAAGAGATCAAATTGAGTTTCCTCCTGACTCTGCAGACCAGGTGTCCGATGACTCTGAATCTTCTGATTATCAGGACATGCCCTTAGCCTATGAGGATTCAGATGCAGAGGAATCCGTTCTATCTGCTCCCCTCCAGAGGATTTTTCTTTTGGTGAAACCTTGCATACTTTGAGAGCATTTCCACTGGGAATGCCAAGACTACCCTCGGTCCAAAAAGAGACTCAGAAAATTTTGAGTTGCCTCAGCAGAGGCCTCTAGCTATACCCCCCTGTCCTGGATGTTGTATATGTTTTTATGGAATCCAATCTTACTCCAGATACATTACCCTCTGCCCCTAGGAAACCTGACAGGTACTACAGAGTACCTGATTCCCACAAATTTCTTTTCAAGAATCCTACTGCTGATCCAGAGACCATTTCCCAGGGACCGAAAGGTATAAAGGCTACTACAGCCAAAAATCCCACCCATTCGGACAGGGATTCCAGAGCTTTAGGCATATGAGGTACGAAGCTATATACCTCTGCAACTCTTGCGATCAGGTCATTGAATTCCCAGTTTCACATGTTGAAGTACCAAAAACATATTGAACTAATTAAACAGAAAATGGTATTTCCAGATTGTGCAGAAAATATTTACAAGAGCTAATGCATTCTGCAAACCAAGTACATAAGCATACTTTGCAGTGTGGCTTTGATATCCTAGAAGCATCTTGCAGGTCTGCAGTCATTGGTTCTGTACTGAGAAGGCATGCTTGGCTGAAAGAACAAACCTTGCCAGATCATGTCAAATCCAAATTAGTAGTCGCTCTTTTAAGTAAGGACTACTTGGCACCAAAGCAGAAGTTCTTAAAAAGATGGAAGAAAACGCTAAATCTATGCAAACTGTTAAAGAATTCCTACAAGTGCAACCACCTAGATTCAGTAGGCATTGGCCTTCAAAAAACTGGTCCTTTCCAGCCCCTTCCTGGCCTTCCCAGACAAGACCCAGGGGAAACAGGCCACCCAGACAACAGTATCAAGTACTTGTGCCCCTAGGAGGAAAACTTGCCCTTCATGCAAAAAACTGGATATCCATTACTCAGGACCGATGGGTCCTCAGCTTTGTATCCTAATTATACTTCCATTCACTGCCAACCCCAAGCGGGTTTCCAGACCTTCCTCCAAACCAGTGGGTAGAGGCTCAAAAGCAAGTACTTTCCCTGCTCAATATCAGAGCTCTTCGACCTGTCCCAGTAGAACAAAGGGGTCAGGGTTTCTACTCCAGACTTTTCCTGGTGCCCAGAAAAGAGGGCTCTTGGCGCCCAATCTTGGATCTTTCAATTCTCAACACCTTTCTGGTGGTCCCAAAATTCAAGATGCTTACCCTGCAACAGCTTCTCCCTATGCTAGCCAAGGATGCCTGGTTAGTCACTCTGGACTTAAAAGAAGCTTATCTGCACATCCCCATAAGGGAGTCTTGCAGGAAATATCTATGTTTCAGGGCAGGCTCTATGCACTTCCCTTTAGCTTATCTACTGCGCCCAGAGTATTCACAAAGTGCCTGGCTCCAGCCATTTCATACTGCAAGCAGAGAAATATCTACATTTTCCCATACTTGGATGACTGCCTGATTCAGGCAGACAGTCAGGAATTGCTACTTCAGCACCTGGCATTTGTAAAAAGCCTTCTCACTTCATTGGGGGTACACCATCAATGAAACTAAATCACAACTGATACCCAGTCAAGAGATTGTATTCCTGGGAGCAAGCTTGGACACAACTTCCCAGATGGCATTTCTCACTTCAGAAAAACAGGTCTATCTGACAAACTACTTCAAACAATTGGCCACCAGAACCCAGGTATCTGCAAGAAAAATACTGGAAGCCTTAGGATTCATGGCCTCATGTATTCTGCTAATTTCATGTGCAAGACTGCATATGAGGAAGCTTCAGTGGTGCTTAAAAAGTCTTTGGTGCCAACATTCTCAGGACCTGGAAAGTCATTCCTAGCATACCTTGGCTAAGGGCAGAGTTCCTTTGGTGGGCAGAAGCATGCAAGCACAACAAGGGACTGCATTTCACTCGACCCCTCACCGCCGAAACCCTGACAGATGCATCAGACTATGCATGGGGACTCTCATGGCAGGCAAATGCATTCAGGGCCACTGGAGCCCAGGACAGATTATCCTGCACATCAATCAAAAAGAGATGCTAGCTGTACAGAATGCTCTGACAGCTTTCAGATACCTAATCCTTCCAGGACAACTACTGATAAAAACAGACACCACAGCTATGTGGTACATAAACAAGCAGGGGGGAACCCATTCTTACCCACTCTGCAGGTTAGCCATGACCCTGTGGAACACAGCCTTGAGCAGCCAAGTGCATCTACAAGCTCAATTCCTGCCAGGCAAACAATTCACTGGCAGACTACTTAAGCAGAAGTCTTCTAGAACCAGATGAGTGGAAATTGGAGCCCAACACCTTCAACCTTATGATCCAGAGGTGGGGGACACCGGAGGTGGACCTCTTTGCCTCCCCCTGAGAACCACCAGTTAAGCAAATACTGCTCCAGGAACCCTCACAGCGGGGCTTGGAAGGTGGATGCCTTATACTTTCAATGGGAAAACCTCTTAGTCTATGCCTTTGCCCCTTCTCTCAAGAGTACTACTCAAGATAAAACAGGATAAGCCAAGGGCAATTCTTATTGCCCCAGACTGGCCACGCCAGCACTGGTACTCAGTCCTACGCAGCCTGACAATGGTGCCACCCTGACACCTACACCAGACTCCTACCCTGCTCTCTCAGCAGGAGGGACAGATTTTGCATCCACTATTGCAAACCCTAAACCTTGCAGCCTGACTTATCCTTTGAATACTCCACCAGCAGACCTCAGCAAACAGGTGCTGGATGTTATTCTTGAAGCCAGTAGGCCTAGTACTAGGAAATCCTATGCTGAAAAGTGGAAAAGATACTGTTCTTGGAATCAGTCTAAAGGAAAGGATGCAGCAGTGCCCACCTTACCTGTAATCCTGGATTATCTAGCCGAGCTACTCAACAGAGGCCTATCCTTCTCTATTAAGATTCATGCCTCTGCCATCTCAGCTCATAATACTGAGCCACCTCTATTTTCTCACCCTCTCATCAAGCAGTTCCTGAGAGGGGCTAATAACTTAAGGCCCGCTAGGAGAGCACCCTCCTCTGCCTGGGACCTTAACTGTGTACTGGAAAAGCTCACTCTTCCCCTCTTTTGAACCTGCTGCCTCAGCAGAATTAAAATTCCTCTCGGAAAACAGCTTTGCTTTTAGCCATAACTTCAGCTAGAAGAGTATCTGAGTTACAGGTACTAATGGCTGTGGAACCCTTAATTATTTTCCATGCCGACAGGGTTTCCCTCAGGACTAACCCGTCCTTTATGCCTAAGGTAGTGTCCAGTGTGGCTCTAAACCAATCCATCCATTTACCTAACCTTCTTCCCTAACCCTCAGAATAAAGGGGAAAGGATCCTGCAACTCCTTGGATGTGCACAGACAGCTCAGATTCTACCTTGACAGGACTAAGCCTTTCAGAAAATCTGACCAGCTGTTAGTCAGCTTTGCTACAGGGGCAGAGGGTAAGGCCATTTCAAAACAAACTATTTCAAAATGGGTAGCACACTGCATCCATTTCTGCTACAAGCACCATGGAAAACCTACCCCACAGGGGGTCAGAACACATTCCACTAGGGCTACTTCCACCGCTACAGCATTTCTCTGAGTCCCTACCAGGGACATTCTGGAAGCTGCAACCTGGAGTTCTGTACACACCTTCACCAAGCATTACCACTTACCTGTCTTTTCCAAATCCAGGGCTGGATTTGCTACAGCAGTCTTGCAAGGCCTACTAGCCAGCCCTAACACTTCTTGACTGCCTCCACCCATCCTCAACTTTGGAAATCAAACCAAGTGTGATGACTGCAACAGTGAAACACGAAGAACATAGTACAGATGTCCTTCATGGATGCATCTGCAGTCATAACAGCTGGGTTGTCCTGTCAGGCAGCCCTGGCCAGTCGGCCATTCCAAAGTCTCGGGTTGGGGCTTCATTCCCCACGACATCTCTGTTGGACTCGGGTATAAAACTGATGTAAAGGCCAGCCATTTTCCTCAGTTTTATACCCTGCCGACCTGACATCATGGAAGAAGTGACAGCGGGTCGGACTCAGAGATTTTCTCTACGAATACTTGAAGACTTCTAAAGCTATGCTGGGCCGACTGAACTCTACCTGCAGCCAGATGTCAGAAAAGTTAATAATTGTTTAACCTGTGGGAAACAAATACACTCATAAAGATTTCCATTCTTACTGGTATGCCTTGTTTAGGCCCAGACACGCCCACGTAGCAGCCTGCCTGGCCTGTGCTTCCTCAAACGCGGCGAGGCCGGTCGGGTCGGAGTTTGCAGAACAGTTTTTCTGACTTTCTTTGCTTACATTATGTCGCCGGAACCTCCGACTACACTTTCTGCCAAAGCAAAGGCCGACTCTGTTATCCGCTCGCTTTCGCCACTGAAAAGCAAATCAAAAGAAAGTGTCTCCTCTCGGGCGAAACCGAGAAAACTGATCTAGGTACAGCCGAATCTATCTCTACACTTGAGGCCCCTGCTACAATTCTTGAATCGGCCTCTGAAACTTTACCCACTAACTTATCAGACACCATTCCCCTGGATGTCTCTACCCCAGCACGTGGTGCTGCTAGGCCTCCAGCAGCCATGTCCATTAAGGCCTTCGCCAGGGCTAAAGCAGCCAAGACTACCAAATCAGTGCCTGTTAAACCACCCCAACCAGGCCCTCTTCTAGTTCCCAAATGCTCACCTTGGCAGAAGATTTGATTTCTTTAATTAGAGGATCTCAATCTCACCCAGACAGGGCCTCTCAGCCCCCAGATAAGAGACCCAGGGCAGAGCCCCCTGAGCCAGTGTCCTCTGAGGATTCTGCAGATGAATCAGACATTACTGACCAGCCAGAGGCCCCTTTCTCCAATTTTGAGGATTCTGATGCTGAAGAATCCATTCCAGCTGCTTCCTCCAGAAGAATTCTCCTTTGGGGAAACCTTGCATGCCATGCGAGAGCACTTCCAATGGCAGCAACAAGAATTCTCAGATTCCCGAAAAAGACTTAGAACCTTTCTACACCTTCCACAACACAGGCCCTTAGCTATACCTCCTGTTCTTTCTGTGGTAGATGACGCTTTTAATGATGTCTGCTCTGCTCCAGACTCATTACCCCCAGCCCCTGCCAAACCAGACAGATTTTACAGGGTGCCTGACACTCATCACCACCTGTACAAGGCCCCCCTTGCAGACCCAGAAACTATATCCCAGGGTCCCAAGGCAGTTGCCGCAACCATAGCTAAAAACCCTACTCCTTCTGAAAGGGAAGCAAGGGCATTAGACAGATGGGGTAAAAAAAGTATACACTTCAGCTACTCTCTCAGCTAGAGCTTTAAACTGCCAGTTTCACATGATACAATACCAAGAGTTTATGCTTGATCAGTTAACTAAAAAATTAACCACTGATGAAGCTCTTGATAAGAAATATGTATTAGAAATGGTAAATAATATACAACAGGTTAGTAACCATTCCTTAAAATGTGGCTATGATGCACTGGAGGCTTCATTTAGATCAGCCATGACTGGCACAGTGATAAGAAGGCATGCATGGCTAAAGGAGCAAGCTCTACCAGATCATGTTAAAGCTAAATTGTTAGATGCTCCTATGGATAAGACAAGTTTGTTTGGTGCACCTGCCCAGCAGGTTATGAAGAAAATGGAAGAAAAGGCAAAATCAGTTCAAACTGTTAAAGATTTCCTGCAGGTTCAACCCCAAGGTTTAGCAGGAACTGGCCTGCCAAGAATTGGTCCTTTCCTGACTCCACAAGATTTCAAAGGGGCAGGAATAGACGTTCCAGAGGCAGAAACCAAACCAGAGGAAGTGCCTACAGAGGACGACAGTGGCAAGGTAACAACAGAGGCACAGCCACTGCCACTACTTCAACACAGCCACAGTGACTTACTCCTAAAACCGCCTACCAGGGAACAAATAGCAGCTCCACTAGGCGGAAGGTTAACTTTATTTGCAAAGAACTGGCACCATATAACAAAAGACAAGTGGATTCTGCAAATTATACATCAAGGCTACCGATTCCACTTCCACACTATACCAGTCAAAAGAGGAATGCCAAATCTACCTCCAAATCAAAAAACAGAAGCTTTACAACAGATAATGGAGTTAGCAAACATGAGAGCTGTGGAAAAAGTGCCTACAGCAGAGCAAGGAAAGGGTTCTACTCCAGACTGTTCCTAGTTCCAAGAAAGGAAAAAAGTTGGAGACCAATTCTCGACCTGTCCACCTTGAATACATACATCATTGTCCCAAAATTCAAAATGCTGACCCTACAGCAACTTCTTCCCATGCTGGGCAAGGAGTGTTGGCTGGTAACTCTAGATCTCAAGGAGGCATACCTGCACGTCCCTATTCGACCAATCTGCAGAAGATACCTCAGATTTCTTGCAGGATCAGAGCACTATCAATTCTCAGCATTGCCTTTGGCTTATCTACTGCCAGAGTATTCACAAAATGCCTGGCATCAGTAATCGCATACTGCAGACTACAGGAATTCATATTTACCCATACCTGGACGACTGCCTGCTACAAGGGGACAACAAAAGCAAGTTGACAACAGATTTGCAAAGGGTCATTTACTTGCTACAAGCACTGGGATACACAGTCAATCTACAAAAGTCAAGGCTGATACCATCCCAAACAAGGACATTCTTGGGAGCGAATTGGACACAGTGAGACAAATGGCATTCCTAACTACAGAAAACAAAAAGAACTCCTCTTTATTTCTTGTCACTAACAAAGCTGAACAAATTAACAGCAAGAAAAGTTCTGCAGGCCTCGGGCTTCATGGCATCATGCATAATTTTGGTTCCATATGCCAGACTACATATGAGAAAACTACAGTGGTACCTACGGAATTTATGGTCCCAACACAGGCACAGCCTCAAACAGAAATCCCACTAATTCCATGTTTAAAACAGGAGTTCCTATGGTGGGCCCAGGCATGCCGCCCAACCCAGGCCTTCCCTTTCACAGATGTCAAGCAAGCCAGAGCATTACAACAGATGCTTCAGACCTAGGATGGGGGCCCACATGCTGGACAAATGCGCAAGGATTGTGGACTCAGGATCAACTTCACCTGCACATCAACCTAAAAGAAATGCTGGCTGTAAAACTCGCTATCCAAGAGTTCAGACCATTTCTCAAAGAGGGCCAGCTGTTGATAAGGACAGACAACACCACAGTCATGTGGTACATCAACAAACAGGGAGGCACTCATTCATACCCTCTATGCAGAATGACTTTGGAACTGTGGACCCTGGCACTCAGCTACAACATCCAGCTGCAGGCAAGATTTGTACCAGGAAAAGAAAATACTCTAGCGGACATTTTAAGCAGGACCACATCAGATGCTCACGAATGGCACCTGCACCCGGACATTTTCAGGACCATTACAAAGAAGTGGGGAATGCCTCAGATAGATCTATTTGCATCTCCTCACAATCACCAACTCAAAAATTCTGCACAAGGACATTTCACCCACTAGCATGGAAAGTGGATTCGCTCTCCTTCAGCTGGAAAGGCCTAACAGCTTATGCATTCCCACCTCTCCCCTTGATACACAAAGTACTTCTAAAAATCAAGGAAGAACATCCAAGGATAATTCTGATAGCTCCAAACTGGCCAAGACAACACTGGTACCCACTACTAAGGAGCTTGTCTCGGAACAATATGTGGCCAATACCCCTGATGCCTTTGATGCTAACTCAGAACAACTACAGCACCATACATCCAAACCTGAAAACATTACAACTGACTGCATGGAACATCACATAGCAGCAGCTAATCAAGAACTTTCCCAAAGAGTTAAAGACATTATTCTTGAAGCACGCAGACCTTCAACAAGAAGGAACTACGCTGGAAAATGGAAAAGGTTTGTCAGTTGGAGTTCTGAAAGAGGAAAAGATGTGTCACGCGTGGATATGCCTAACATCCTCGAGTATCTGGCCGAACTTCTCCATTCAGGCCTGTCCTACTCCTCCATCAAGATACATGCATCAGCTATTTCAGCAGAATACAGCTTTGATACTCCTGTTTTTTCACACCCTCTGCTCAGACAATTTCTCAGAGGAATCAAGAATGTAAAACCTCCAAGGAAACCACCATTACCAGCTTGGGACTTAAACTTCGTACTAGAAAAGTTGACACTATCACCCTTTGAGCCAGCAGCAACAGCAGACTTACAACACCTGTCATGGAAAACTGCTTTCCTTCTGGCAATCACCTCAGCAAGGAGGGTTTCAGAACTACAGGCCTTAATGTCAGTGCAACCCTTCCTAATCTTCCACCAAGATAGAGTGTCCATGAGGACTAATCCAACATTTATGCCTAAGGTGGTATCCAGAGTGTCTTTAAACCAGGCAATCCACCTACCTACCTTCTTTCCCAACCCACAAAACAGAGGGGAAAGAATACTGCATACCTTGGATGTACATAGACAGCTACGCTACTACTTGGACAGAACCAAAAGCAGCAGAAAGACTGACCAACCTTTGTGGCCTACGCAACAGGAAGAGAGGGAAAAGCTATTTCCAAACAGACAATCTCCAAATGGATAGGAAATTGCATACGATTCTGTTACTCCTTCCATGGAAAAACAATTCCACAGAACATAAGACCTCATTCTACAAGGGCAACAGCCACTACCACAGCCTTCTTACGAGTGGCTACCAAAGACATTATTGAGGCTACTTGGACCTCCGTGCATACATTTGCCAAGCATTATAATTTGCCTCTATATTCCAGATCCCGAGCAGGGTTTGCCACTGCTGTACTGCAAGGGATCCTAAACTCACCATAATCTACCTTTATCCTCCTCCCCCTAGTTGGCTATGGTATTCTACCCAGCTGTTATGACTGCAGATGCATCCATGAAGGACATAGTACAGTTTTGTACCTACCATAAATGTAGATGTCCGAACTGGATAGCATCTGCAGTCAGGATTACCTCCCTCCTTCCCTCTGAGGTACTCCTAGGTGTTTACCCTCCTAATAGCTAGCTGATGGGGAGTCTCTTATGGTGTATTTGTTTGTATATATGTACATACATGCTTATTTTGTGGTTACCTCTATCCTTTTGGAAACATTGGCATCTATCCAAAATTTTTAGCCTTCAGGAGGGCTTCTGGCATCTGGGGCAAGAAACACTGAGGAAAATGGCGTCGGCTGATGCCTTTATACCCGGAGTCCAACAGAGATGACGTGGGATGAAGAGCGACATCAGCCGAAGCCGGACCCGGACTTTGGAATCCGGCCGACTGACGGGCTGCCTGACGACAGGACAACCCAGCTGTTATGACTGCAGATGCTATCCAGTTCGGACATCTACATTTATGGTAGGTACAAAACTGTACTTTGTGTACACTTGCCATAAATGTAGACGTTCGAGTGTATTCACTGTTGCAGTCCTGGTTTCCCTCCTTCCAGCCCCCTGGCTTTCTATTTCTACCTCTCCTCTCTATGGCCATTCCTAATGGCATTGGTATTTACTTTTTACTGGTGGTGTTCCCCACCATATACTAGCTCCCTATTTGGGGGCTTCTGACATTTGGGGGAAGAAAAACTGATGTAATGGCGTCTGCTGCCTGTTTTATACCCCTGCCGACCTGACATCATGGAAGAAGTGACAGCATCTGACTCAGAAATACTAAGACTCTGGTATGCGGGCCGACTGAAGTCTACCTGCAGGCAGATGACCCAAGTGTGATGACTGCAACAGTGAATACACTCTAACATCTACATTTATGGTATTTGTACGCAACTGCACTTTCTCTTCACAGCAGGCCACTCTGTTATCCATCTCTACTGCTTCCATGAGGTTGGGAGGGTCACCTAATGGTTAAGGTGTTTGCCTTGCAAACACAAGGTGCAGGGTTTGAGTCTCACAAGGGATAATTGGCTAGGCTTAAAATGGCTTGCAAGGGCAGTTAGCTTAGTATTAATCTATGAACCTATGCCAGGATGCAATTATGCAGCTTTGCAGAGCCTTTCAAGTCTTCTTTCATCAGTGCTCCCTTTGATGGAACATCTTTGTTTAGTCCTTCTGTAAAAAAAAAAAAAAAAAAAAAAAAATTTCCTGGAGTGAACAGGGATGGATAGACCCTGTCTGCTATAGGATATGCTTTTCTACTACTCAATGATCCTTTTCCCGGAATCAGAGGAGGCAAGAAAATGTGGTTCTGCAAGTCCCAGTGATCTTTCCAGGATTCACGTGGGGACGAGTCTTCCAGAGGCAGAAGGGGAGTTTAAATGGAAGACGCTGTCCTCATGGCAGTGGACACCCACAAAACCAAGATTTCTGAGATTCTTTTTTGGGTAGACCCTTTCAGCTCTCTTGAAGGGTTGCCCGACTGCCCACTTCTGGAGGCACTCTGGGAGTGCTTATCTTTACATGGGCTTCTGTAACAAAATATTTTTACTAAAAATAATATCTACAGGTTATTTCATACCAGGTTTCCAGATTCTCCCAAACAAAAGAAAGCTTCCCGACATCCCACCCAGCCAGAGAAGTTTCAGCTCAGGAGATTCAAAACAAAAGCTGCTAGAAATGTCCACCAGGAGGTCCCACCAGACCAAAAAGGATTCAGGACTTGAGGTTCTTTTTAGTGCCAAGGAAGATGGGTCCCGAGGCCAATTTTGGATGCAAGAAACCTGAACCAATTTGTGAAGGGCTAGCTTCAAATGGTCATGGTTCAGTCCGTTCTGCCTTTTTTACACAAGGATGATTGGATGTACTTAATTGATCTTCAGGACACGTACTATCACATTAAAACGAACAGACAATACCGAAGATTTCTGCACTTTTGGCTGGAAGCCAGTCACCATCAGTTCGGAGCCCTGCTCGCTGGTCTCACCACAGCCTCTGTGATTGTTTACATGATGTAGTGGTAGCAGCTCACCAGAGACTCGTGAGATTCAGATTGTTTCCATATCTGTACAACTGGTCGTCATCACCCCGACCAGTCATCTCTTGGAGCAGTCCAGGATCTTTTGCTCCAACTTAGTCAGACTAGGCATTTCAAGTCAACAACTCCAAGTCTCATCTTCAGCCTGTGCAGAGCTTGGAGTTCATAGGTCCCCAGTTGAGCACAGTAGATCAGATAGCCTGCCTTTCCTACACATTGTGTAAATACAATCAAGTTTCAGGTATAGCAAATTCCTGCTCACCCTTTTCGTTCAGCCAGACTTGTCCTTCAGGCTCTAGGATCGATGGCACTAGCTATTACCTTGGTTCGTATGGTTTCTGTGTGTGTTCTCCAATAGACTCTAGCTGTTCAGTAATCTGTTCTGCATCACCCTCTGTCCTTTCTAGTGAAACTCACTCGAGTATGCAGGAGTCATCTTCGTTGGTGGATTGATTCGGACAGAGTTTATATAGGCTGTCCCTTTATTCTGCCTGCTCCAGTAGCCATGGCAACCATGGATGCCTCCCAGTTGCAGTGGGGAGCATTTCTTGGGATGGATGGTCCAAGGTACCTGGTTCCCTGAAGAGACCAATTCGCATCAGTGTTCTAGGGATGAGAGCGGTCCAACTAGCGCTGTAGGTCTTTCAAGATGATGTCCTTCATGGATGCATCTGCAGTCATAACAACTGGGTTGTCCTGTCGTCAGGCAGCCCTTCAGTCGGCCGGATTCCAAAGTCCGGTCCGCTTCGCTGATGTCGCACTTCACCCGACGTCATCTCTGTTGGTCGGTATAAAAGCATCAGCCGACGCCATTTTCTCCAGTCTTTCTTGCCGCGCCTCAAGCAGAAGCTGTTCGCAAGTGCCGGTCGGTCGGATCCAGAGATTACTTCTACCGAATACTACTCAAGACTTCTAAAGCTAAGTACTGCTGGGGACTCTTTCTTGCCTCAGCCGATGTCAGAAAAAGTTAATAATTGTTTAACCTGTGGGAAACAAATACCTCATAAAGATTTCCACTCTTACTGCCTGCCTTGTTTAGGCCCAGCCCACGACGTAGCAGCCTGTTCGGCCTGTGCTTTTTCAACCGACGAACGCTTAGGCGCCGGTCGGAGTTCGCAGAACAGTTTTTCGGTTCTGATTTTGCGACATTATGCCGCCGGATCCTCCGACTTCGCATTCTGCTAAAAATGCAAAGAAAAGGACCGACATCATGGGTCCGCGGTTTCGCCGAAACCATGGTTAAGCAAATCATGAGTGTCTCGGTTTCGCCGAAACCGAGAAAACTGATCAAAATACAGCTGAATCTATTTCTACAGCTGAGGCCCCTGCTACCACTCTTGAAGCGGCCTCAGAAAATTTACCCACCACGGTGCTTACCACTGACTTATCAGACACCATTCCCTTGGGTGTCTCTACCCCAGCACGTGGTGCTGCTAGGCCTCCAGCAGCCATGTCCATTAAGGCCTTCGCCAGGGCTAAAGCAGCCAAGACTACTAAAGCAGTGCCTGTTAACCCCCTCAACCAGGCCCTCTTCTAGTTCTCAAATGCTTACTTTGGCAGAAGATTTAATTTCATTAATTAGAGGATCTCAATCTCACCCAGACAGGGCCTCTCAGCCCCAGAGAAGAGACCTAGGGCAGAGCCCCTGAGCCAGTGTCCTCTGATGATTCTGCTGATGAATCAGACATAACTGACCAGCCAGAGGCTCCTTTCTCCAATTTTGAAGATTCTGATGCTGAAGAATCCATTCCAGCTGCTTCCCACCAGAAGAATTCTCCTTTGGGGAAACCTTGCATGCCATGCGAGAACAGTTCCAATGGCAGCAACAGGATTTTTCAGACTCCAGAAAAGACTTAGGACCTTTTGCACCTTCCACAGCACAGGCCCTTAGCTATACCTCCTGTTCTCTCTGTGGTGGATGATGCTTTCAATGATGTCTGCTCCGGCCCAGATTCTTTACCCCAGCCCCTGCCAAACCAGACAGATTTTACAGGGTGCCAGATACTCATCACCACCTTTACAAGGCCCCTCTTGCAGACCCCAAACTATATCCCAGGGTCCCAAGGCAGTAGTCATGACCATAGCTAAAAACCCTATTCCTTCTGAAAGGGAAGCAAGGTCATTAGACAGATGGGGTAAAAGGTTTACACTTCAGCCACTCTCTCAGCTAGAGCTTTAAATTGTCAGTTTCACATGATACAATACCAAGAGTTTATGCTTGATCAGTTAACTAAAAGCTAACCACTGATGAATCTCTTGATAAGAAATATGTATTAGAAATGGTAAATAACATACAGCAGGTTAGTAACCATTCTTTAAAATGTGGCTATGATGCACTGGAGGCTTCATTTAGATCAGCCATGACTGGCACAGTAATTAGAAGGCATGCATGGCTAAAGGAGCAAGCTCTACCGGATCATGTTAAATCTAAGTTGCTAGATGCTCCTATGGATAAGACAAGTTTGTTTGGTACACCTGCCCAGCAGGTTATGAAGAAAATGGAAGAAAAGGCAAAATCAGTCCAAACAGTTAAAGATTTCCTGCAGGTTCAACCCCAAGGTTTAGCAGGAACTGGCCTGCCAAAATTGGTCCTTTCCTGGCTCCACAAGACCCCAAGCGGGCAGGTAGTGACGTTCCAGAGGCAGAAACCAATCCAGAGGAAGTACCTACAGAGGACGACAGTGGCAAGGTAACAACAGAGGCACAGACTCAACCTCTGCCACTACATCAACACAGCCACAGTGACTTAACCCTAAATCCGCCTACCAGGGATCAAATAGCAGCTCCTCTAGGCGGAAAGCTAACCTTATTTTCAAAAACTGGCACCACATAACAAAGGACAAGTGGATTTTACAAACCATAGATCAAGGTTACCGTTCCACTTCCACACTTTACCAGTCAAAAGAGGAATGCCAAATCTACCTCCAAATCAAAAACAGAGGCTCTACAACAGATAATGGAGTTAGCAAACATGAGAGCTGTGGAAAAGTGCCAACAGCAGAGCAAGGAAAGGGCTCTACTCCAGACTATTCCTTGTTCCAAGAAAGGAAAAAGTTGGAGACCAATTTCGACCTGTCCACCTTAAATACATACATCATTGTCCCAAAATTCAAAATGCTGACCCTACAGCAACTTCTTCCCATGCTGGGCAAGGAGTGTTGGCTGGTAACTCTAGATCTCAAGGAGGCATACCTGCACGCCCCATTCGACCAATCTGCAGAAGATACCTCAGATTTCTTGCAGGATCAGAGCACTATCAATTCTCAGCATTGCCCTTTGGCTTATCTACTGCGCCCAGAGTATTCACAAAATGCCTGGCATCAGTAATCGCCCATTGCAGACTACAGGGAATTCAAATTTATCCATACCTGGACGACTGCCTGCTACAAGGAGACAACAAAAGCAAGCTGACAACAGATTTACAAAGGGTCATTTACTTGCTACAAGCACTGGGATACACAGTCAATCTTCAAAAGTCAAGACTGATACCATCCCAGACAAGGACTTTCCTGGGAGCGGAATTGGACACAGTAAGACAAATGGCATTCCTAACTACGGAAAAACAAAAAGAACTCCCTCTTTACTTCTTGGCACTAACAAAACTGAACAAGTTAACATCAACCTAAAAGAAATGCTGGCAGTAAAACTGGCAATCCAAAAGTTCAGACCATTTCTCAAGGAAGGCCAGTTGATGATAAGGACAGACAACACCACAGTCATGTGGTACATCAACAAACAGGGAGGCACTCATTCTTACCCCCTATGCAGAATGACTTTGGAGCTGTGGAGCCTGGCACTCAGCTACAACATCCAGTTACAGGCAATATTTGTACCAGGAAAAGAAAACTCTCTGGCGGATATGTTAAGCAGGACCACATCGGATGCCCACGAATGGCAGCTGCACCCGGACATCTTCAAGACCATCTCGAAGAAATGGGGGATGCCTCAGATAGATCTATTCGCATCCCTCTCAATCACCAGCTCAAAAATTCTGCACAAGGACATTCCACCCACTAGCATGGAAAGTGGACTCACTCTCCTTCAGCTGGGAAGGCCTAACAGCATATGCATTCCCACCTCTTCCCTTGATACACAAAGTACTACTAAAAATCAAGGAAGAACGACAAAGGATAATCCTGATAGCTCCAAACTGGCCAAGACAACACTGGTACCCACTGCTGAGGAGCATGTCTCGAACAATATGTGGCCAATACCCTGATGCCTTTGATGCTAACTCAGAACAACTACAGCACCATGCATCCAAACCTAAAACGTTGCAACTGACTGCATGGAACATCACATAGCAGCTGCTAATCCAGAACTTTCACAAAGAGTTAAAGACATTATTCTTGAAGCACGAGGCCTTCAACAAGAAGGAACTATGCTGGGAAATGGAAAAGGTTTGTCATTTGGAGTTCTGAAAGAGGAAAAGATGTATCAAACATAGATATCCCTAACATTCTGGAGTATCTGGCGAACTACTTCATTCAGGCCTCCTACTCCTCCATCAAGATTCATGCATCAGCTATTTCAGCAGAATACAGCTTTGATCCACCTGTTTATTCACACCTTTGCTCAGGCAGTTCCTCAGAGGAATCAAGAATGTAAAACCTCCAAGGAAACCACCATTGCCAGCTTGGGACTTAAACTTTGTGCTAGAAAAATTGACTCTATCACCCTTTGAACCAGCAGCAACAGCAGACCTACAACACCTGTCATGGAAAACTGCTTTCCTACTGGCAATTACTTCAGCGTGGAGGGTTTCAGAACTACAGGCCTTAATGGCAGTGCAACCCTTCCTAATCTTCCACCAAGATAGTGTCCATGAGGACTAATCCTACATTTATGCCTAAGGTGGTATCCAGAGTGTCTTTAAACCAGGCAATCCACCTACCTAACTTCTTTCCCAACCCACAAAACAGAGGGGAAAGAATTCTGCATACCTTGGATATACATAGACAGCTACGCTACTACTTGGACAGAACAAAAAATAGCAGAAAGACTGACCAACTTTTCGTAGCTTATGCAACAGGAAGGGAAGGAAAAGCTATCTCCAAACAGACAATCTCCAAATGGATAGGAAATTGCATACGATTCTGTTACTCCTTCCATGGAAAGCCAATTCCACAGAACATAAGACCTCATTCTACAAGGGCAACAGCCACTACCACAGCTTTCTTACGAGGAGTGGCTACCAAAGACATTATTGAGGCGGCTACTTGGACCTCCGTGCATACATTTGCCAAGCATTATAATTTACCTCTATATTCCAGATCCCGAGCAGGGTTTGCCACTGCTGTACTGCAAGGGATCCTAAACACACCATAATCTACTTTTATCCTCCTCCCCTAGTTGGCTATGGTATTCTACCCAGTTGTTATGACTGCAGATGCATCCATGAAGGACATAGTACAGTTTTGTACCTACCATAAATGTAGATGTCCGAACTGGATAGCATCTGCAGTCAAGATTACCCTCCCTCCTTCCCCTCTGTGGTACTCCTAGGGTGTTTACCCTTCTAATAGCTAGCTACTGGGGGGGAGTCTTTCATGGTGTATTTGTTTGTATTTATGTTACATACATGCTTATTTTTGTGTTTACCTCTATCTTTTGGAAACATTGGCATCTATCCAAAATTTTTAGCCTTCTAGAGGGCTTCTGGCATCTGGGGCAAGAAACACTGAAGAAAATGGCGTCGGCTGATGCTTTTATACCCGAAGACCAACAGAGATGACGTCGGGTGAAGTGCGACATCAGCCGAAGCCGGACCCGGACTTTGGAATCCGGCCGACTGAAGGGCTGCCTGACGACAGGACAACCCAGTTGTTATGACTGCAGATGCTATCCAGTTCGGACATCTACATTTATGGTAGGTACAAAACTGTACTTTCTCCCTGTAGGGATTATTGAGATAGACTGACATTCTGTGGTTTGATACATCAACAAACACAGAGAACCCGATCTTACTGTGAGTGTGTGATAGTCAGCATTCCCCTCCAACCACTTTCTCATGGCAATACACACACGAGAAATCCAGCGTACTAGCAGACAAGCTCAGCAGTCCACTTTGATGACTCACGAGTGGTCTCTCAATCAGTCAGTGGCGGAGAAGATTTACTGCTGTCTGGTCCATCCTTGCTGCTATCTTTTTGCATTTCCCCACAACAAGTGCAACAGGATCTTTGCTTTAATCTCCCGTCACCGAGAGATGCTTTAGTCCATGTTTGGCCCTCAGGTCTCCTTTATGCTTATCCCCGTTGCCTCAGATTCCAAAATTCTTACAGAAAGTACTTCAGTTGAAGATCTCCATTATCCTCATTGCCCCCTTCCTTTAGTCTTATCTTTGATATCCTCCATGGATACTGGATCCCAGTCCAGATCTTCTCTTGCTTCCCTCAGAAATGAGGTATCCCAGTATTCCAGGCCATTAACCGCATGTTTTCTCCAATTCCATTGATAGCTAGATAGCCCAGCCTTTCCTCCGCAGTCCGACAAATACTTCTGTTTTCCCAGAAAGCTTCTACAGGAGTAAATGGAAACGATTTTCAGTTTGACCTCTTCAGAGGAAAATGGTCCTTTTACTGCTCCTATATCTTCAATTCTGGAATTTTTAGCGCCTGTTTTTTTAGGAAGGTACTAGTTTTTCTGCAGTCAGCAGCCATGTCTAATTTTCACTTGTGGGGAAAAAGCTACATCTTTAGCTTTTTCCAAATTGTGCAGTGCTTTTCTAAAAGGCACCTTATTACTTAGAACTCCATTGAAAGGTCCGTTACCTCCGTGGGATATAATAATCCAACTTTAAGGGTTGACCCAACAGCCCTTTGAGCCATCGGCAAAATCTGATTTAAAATTCTTTCTTGGAAAACAGCATTCCTAGTAGCTATTACATCTGCAAAGTGAATTTCTGAAGTCCAGGCTCTGTCTTACAAATCACCATTGTTTTTCACAAAAACGGTATTACTTTACAAACAAATCCATCTTACCAAAGATTGTGTCTAAATCGAATATCAGTCAAGCAATGTATTTGCCTGCCTTCTTTAACTTTTCATATAAGGGGTAATACATGCTACATCTTTAGATGTACATAGACAACTATTTTTTATCTACACAGGAAAAATGATTTCAGGAAGTCAGATCAGTTTATTTCTCACGCAACAGACTGGGATCACCAGTTTCTAAAGTTACCCTGGTCAAATGGATTGCCTTTTTATTTCTTTAGTATATATTCAGCAAGGCCTCTCCTTGCCAAAGTCTCCTGAAACATGTTCTACTAGATTCATGGCACCTTCTTCCACCATCTGGTCTAGAACTTCTAGTGATGACATTTGTTCAGCAGCTACTTGGTCTCATGCTCATACTGTTATTGCTCATTACAAACTAGATTTGACCTGTAGAAGCAGAGCTGCTTTGGGTTCAGCAGTTCTTGTGAATATCCCTCCATCGGGGACAACAAGATTCACGCAGGAAGAATGAAAAGGATATTAGTTATGTACTCACCATAGCTATGCATCTCTGTTCATTTTCATTCAACTACCCACTCTCTTTCCCCCTTCCTTTCATCTTCTAGCGTGACCTTGTGAATATTATGGAACCTTTTGTTCCAGGTTTGAGGCCTATGTTTGCTGTTCTTTCCTTCTTCCTGCTCTATCTTAGGTTATATAAGACAGCAAACTTGATCTGAGGTATTGTTAGCTGAGTGGGGCATTATGGGTGGAGGGAGAAGTTCGGGAGTTGGATCTGAAAGTCTAGTTTGTGGCTGAGTTGGTTCCAAGGTTGGAAGTGGTACCAACACACTGAGGAAGAATGAAAGTGGACAACACAGATGCATAGGTATGGGGAAGTACATAACTTAAATATGTCAGTCTTCACACAGTCCTTGACTCTAGGCTCTGTTCCGAG
Organism: Protopterus annectens; assembly: GCF_019279795.1. Classification (NCBI taxonomy): domain Eukaryota; kingdom Metazoa; phylum Chordata; order Ceratodontiformes; family Protopteridae; genus Protopterus; species Protopterus annectens. The sequence goes on from NC_056743.1 coordinate 667,627,054, forward strand.
CCTCGGAACAGACACTGCCATTATTCCAACTCACACCTTCCAAAAAACTGTCGAGCTAAGCTCTGTCCACAATGCTCCTTACCAAATTACCTCATATCTTGTTTGCTGCTTTGTAGTGCCAGATGCATTCTGTCTAGTCTCTCGAGCATTAGAGTTTTCTTCAAACTGTCATTTTTTTTTTACTTATTCTATCTGTAAATTTTATATTTTATTTCTTTCTATACTTCCTTGCTCCTCCAGATACCTTTTAGCATGTGCGTGAGCATGTTTTTCTCTCTCCCTTACTGTTTGGTAGTCCCAAGTACCATTGGTGGTACTTTCTTCCCTTTTCCCTTCAGGTAACCTTTCATACCATTGTTGGCAGTTCCCTTCTCCTTTTCCTTTCTTTGATGCATTTAAAAAAAAATCTTTCCACTTTCCTTATAGTTCAGTGCGTTTGTATATACACAGTGGCCTTGGTTTTTAATATTATGGCCGACAAACCCTCTAAAGGTACTTCTGGCTTCAAGAAGTGCCATAAAAGTGACAAAGTTGCGTTACTCAGATGGATCACTGTCTGTATTGTTTTGGTGTGGGCCATCTACAGGAAGACTGTGCGATTTGTCATGGGATCAGTTTCAGAACCCTTATAGATCACAAAAACAAATTGATCTTGAAAGGCCTTCTTAAATCTGATGTTGAAGAGGCATCTCCTCCTCCTAAACCTAAAAAGTGGAGCCACTCAGTTCCGGCAACTTCCTCAGAACCACCTCCTAAAATGGCCAGATCTCCCACGGTGCCAACAGTTTCATAGACACCAAGATACTCATCCCTCGGTACTGTTGACACTGACCGCTTCAGTACCAGTATTGGCAGACAACTCTCCCTTCAGTACCAACCGATCATTTGATACCGAAGGACCCTCAGATTATAATTTTACCTCGTTACAACTTACTCCCCCTCGCTAGATCTGTTTGCGGACCATGCTCCCCATCCTTTTTTAGGAGACTGCTGCCAAGGTCTCTGTCAGCCTCCTCTATTTGGTCCACCAAGAGTTTATCAGAGTCAGATATGGAGACTGGTGGACCAGCTCTTCATCGTGAGGGGATTACATCCATCCACAGTTCCTAGCCTTGTTAGCTCTGGAAGATTACCTCCTTCTACACCCATGCACATTTCCCCTTCAACTCTAGCTGAGATTTCAGAGCTGCTGGTGCTGACCTTTCTGTCTTCGACTGTTGTGGTGCCGGCCAGCGCTCATTCTCTGATTCCGATAGTTACCCTGAGTTCTTCTGGTTTCTTGGAAACAGAGGCCTCCTGGAGTCGAGGCTTCATTGTCTATTCCAGGGGGCAGGGTTTGACTTCGATACTTTCAGAGCCTTCCATGCCCTCGGTGTATCGGCATATGTAAGCTCGGCCACGGCTTCTACATCGGGGGTAGCCTCCTTGGTGTGAAATGGGACCATGTTTCTGATGGAGTCTATTTCGGTTCCAGGCTCCTGTCAGTCTACAGGGGGCCTGACTTCCAGGCTATGCAGATGGCCTTATCCATTGTGGGGCATACAGTCTATGCCTTCCCTGTCAGACCAAACATTGTGTCCATCTTCGCGACTAGAGCTTCTGTCAGTCTCTACCCTAGGACAGAAGGCAAAAAAGTCTCAAGACCAAACCTCTCAGGTTATTTGGGCCAAAAGTATTCCTGTAGACTGCTTAGTGGTTGCAGAAGCCGCTAAGAAGGAACTTGCTGACAAAAGTCCTACAGTCCATCTTCCTAACAAAGAGTCTAGGATGCTGGATAGATTTGGGAAGCTCGTATACGCTTCAACCTTCACTCTCCAGTCTTTGAACTATATGACACATTTTATCGGGCGAAATCTGATTCAAGAGCTTTCAGGTACTCTCAGGAGCAGTAGCTGAAGGAGTTCAAGACTAAATTGCTTCTCAACTTGCCACCCTAGAATTGATCCCCAATTCATCCATAAGGCTAATTGCTCATGCTGCCGAAGGGACGACGAGTACTGGGTTCAGGCGTAGCCATCAGGAGACACTCCTAGATGCGCTTATGCGGTTTTGCAGAGCCGTTTGTCGTTTTTCATCAATGCTCCATTTGATGGAGCGTCACTGTTTGGCCCCATAGTTAGAGACTCTAGGCAGATGTGAGAAAGATGAGAAGACTCTCTGCCGTGGGTGTATGATTTTCCACTCGACTACCTTATTCCAGGAATCAGAGAAGTGGCAGGCTATGGTTTAAAAAGACAAAAGGGCCTTTCCAGGACTCACATGGCACTGACTTCCCCTGGAGCAAAGGGGGGGGGGGTAATGGAAGACGCCGTTCAAGAGGCAGAAATGGCCAACAGAATCAGAGTTCCAGAGACTCTCTCCTTGGTAACTCCTATCAGTGCTGCTGAAAGGAGGCCTGATTGCCTTCCTCTGGATGCAGTCGGGGAGCAATTATCCCTGCACCAATCTTCCTGGCTAGGAATAAAGGATAAATGAATGTAGCGGATCATTACCAGAGGTTTACAATATCTCCCTTTCAGAAGAACCAAAAAGACCAAGAAGAATCTTAGACGTTCCATCCAGTCACAGGGAGGCAGCAGCCTTAGAAATTCAGAAACTGCTCTACAAAAAGTCATCCAGGCAGTCCCACCAGACCAGAGAGGGTCTAGAATTTACTCAATTAATTTTAGTGCCAAAGAAAACAGGGGACTGGAGACAGATTTTGGATCTCCGTCAATTGAACAAATCAGTTCAACAAACCAAATTCTGGATGGTCTCAGTTCAGTCTATGCTTCCATTCTTGGAAAAAGATGATTGGATGTGCTCACTAGATCTTCAGGATACGTATTACCACATAAAAATGGACAAGCGGTCCAGAAGATTCCTTTGCTTCTGGCTGGGAGTCAGTGCCCTTTGGTCTCACCACAGCCCCCAGGGTATTCCCCAAATGCATGGCAGTGGTAGCAGCCCAACTCAGGCTGCTAGGATTCTGAGGGTTTCCATATCTAGATGACTGGCTCCTTACCACTCCCACCAGGCATCAACTCCTAAAGGCATGAAATTACGCTCTCTTCTCTTTTGTTCCAGGTTAGGAATCACTATAAACTGCAAACTCCCATCTACAACCATCGCAGCACCTGGACTTCATTGGAGCTATGCTCGACAGTCACCAGCTTTGTGTCACTTCCCCTATAAAGACTCCCAGGGATCATCACGAGTGAGCCAGATCATTCGAAGCAAGAAAACAGCAAGACTCATTATACAGGCTTTAGGACCAATGGCAGCCTCTATCACTCTAGTTCCCCTGGCCAGATATCACATGTGACTTCTGGCCTCCCAGTGGTCCTTGTTGAGTCAACCAATAATCCCATCTGATTGTGATCACCAATTCCTGCAAGAAAGACCTAAGTTGGCTTCACTCCAACAAAATGTTATCGGGCCGTCCCTTTATTCCTCCCCAACTCCAAGCCATAGTGACCACATATGTGTCCCATATAGGGTGGGGGCATTATCTGGGAAAGACAGTGCAAGTCACTTGATCCCAGCTGGAGGCCAACTTGCATTATCAATTTTCTAGATATGAGGGTGGTGCTGTTAGCATTGCAGATATTTCAAGATACCCTCCCCTCTGGAACAATTGCAATACAGACAGACAATGTATCTGTAGTCTGGTACATCAACAAGCAAGGGGCAACCAGATCTTATCCTTTTTGTCGAGAAGCAAAGTTTGACAATGGGGGATTTCTGTTGACCGCTTTCTGATCACAATGCACATTCCGGTGAGCTCCACTGTGATCATGAACAAATTTGAGCATAACCATCATGCCTCACAAGTGGTCTCTTAATCCAGTGGTGACAGGATATTCCATCACTGAGGCCAACCTTGCTGTAGCCTCTTCATGTCCCCTGTGAACAAGTGCAGCAGTTATTTTGCCTAATCCCCTTCCCCGGGGCGTCAGAGAGACACTCTCCTTCACGATAGTCCCCCAGTCTATTGTAAGCCTTTCCTTAGATTCCACTGATGTGTCAGTTTCTAAAGAAAGCCAACCGGACAAGGAAAAGAGTAATTCTCATTGCCCCATTCTGGCCTCAACAGATCTGGTTTCCCTTCTATGCCTCACCTGATTTGGAAACCCTGGATACTGGACCCAGCTCCAGCCCTGTTGTCCCACCCAGAGGGACTGGTTCATCTGAATCTGCAACATATCAAGCTCACTGGATGGCTCCAGTTCCTATGATTACCAGGCATCCCTCCGTCACCTCCCCGGTCCATCACATCATTCTAGCCCACCACAAACTTCAGTTAGAAAATTGTACCGTAACAAGTGCCTAAAGTTTACTAAGCGGTTGCTAGACTGTAATCTTGACCCATATTCAGCACCTGTTAACAAAGTTTTAGATAACATAGCCTTACTGTGAGTCTGGCTCATCAGCCTCTACGATTTGGGTGCCTCTTCCTGCGATAGCCGAGTTCTGAATTGGTTTCAGTGATTCATTGCTTATGTCACAAACTTTGTAAAGCCTTTTTGATAGGAACCTTAATGCTAAGACCTCCATGTAAAGAATCCTCTGCCCCATGGGACTTGAATTTGATACTTCAGTCTCTTATTTCTCCCCCTTTTGAACCTTCACCAACTTGTGACTTAAAAATGTTTGTCCTTGTAAACCTTATTTTTAATAGCTATCACTTTTGCCAGGAGAATGTCAGAAATACAAGCATTGTCCTGCAAATCTGTACTTGATCTTTCATAAAGACAGGGTCTCCCTCCAGACAAATCCCTCCTTCCTACTAAAGGTTGTTTCCCAGTCAAATATCAATCAGATCTTACAGATCCCAGTCTTTTCCAGTAAAGCGGTATACTGTATACATTTACTAGACGTACACAGACAATTACGTTTCTACCTTCACAGCACAAAGAATATTAGAAAATCTGACCAACTATTTATTCCCTTTTCTTGTGTTTCCTTAGGCAGTCCGGTATCTAAAGTTACTCTGGCAAAATGGCTTGAGGACTGTATCACCTTTGTTTACAAGAAAAAGTGACTCCACCCTCCAGGTCCTGTAAAAGCACATTCAGCGAGAGCTATAGCAGCATCCGCAGTTTTTCATCCCAGAGCTGCTTTAGATGATATTTGTCCAACAGCAACATGGGCATCTCCTTACATATTTATTATGCATTACAAACTGGACCAGGTCTCTAGTGGATGTGCATCATTTGGCTCAACGGTGCTCAGAAATATTCTTCCATGGGACCTCCTGAGAGTCAGGTAACTAGGGACTCTGTCCCACAATCAAGGATTATGTGAAGATTGACAACTTCAGATAAAGAAGTTATGTCTTACCATAATGTTCCATCTGTGTTGTCAATCTTCACTAATCCTTGAGATTCCCTCCATCCTTCCCCAGACCCTTAGAACTCTTGTTGAATCGAATATTTCCAAAGACTGGCTTAATTTTCTTGTCTGTCATTATAATTTGCAAACTCAGTCTGAGGTAATTTGGAAAGGAGCATTGTGGTTAGAGCTTAGCTTGAGTGTTTTTTGGAAGGCTGGAGCTGGAATAATGGCAGAGTTGGTTCCGAGGATCAGAACCGAGCCCACATTCAAGGATTAGTGAAGATCAACTGCACAGATGGAATGTTATGGTAAGACTTCTTTTTTTCACTAGTCCATTGTGTGTGTGTCTTTGTACAGCTTTTTCTGTATGCATTTATTGTGGATGGTGTAATGCTGAACAGTGAAGTGGAGCTGGGTTTGGGCGAGCTTTGGGTGTCAGTACAGTGGGCTTGCTGATTACGTTTTGAGTGCCCTGAGCTGATTTCCTTAGCAACTGTGGTCTCCCAGAGTTGTCGCACCATTGCTTTGTGGAGAGGTAGGCAAAGCACAATGCGTGATCCACCAGTATAGTGTGTGCTGTGTGTGTGATAAAATGGAGAATGATGAAGAGCAGGACTAACACCTTACTTGTTATAAAAGCTTCTGGCGTCAGTACAGTGGGCTTGCTGCAGCAACTGTTTGCTGTAAGCTGAGATCGTCAGCAGTTGTAGTCCCCCACAGCTGTTACATCATTGTATTTTGGATATGCTGAAGAATTTCCATGGTTGAGAAGTATAAAGTGTATGTATGTGTTTGTGTGATTTTACTTTAGATGGTGATAGTATAGCAGAGATTTAATCACACCTTCCGTGGTGGAACAGCTTCTGTCAGTGCAGTAGGCTTGACACAATTTTGGTCCCCTTTAGCAGCTGAAGCATTGCTTTTGTAGATGGTTACTTTGCCCAATTCTGTCCGACTCCCTATGGGGTATTTTGGGTAGATGAGGAAATGAGAGGTTGACATAATGGTTATGGTGTTTACCTTACAGAGAAAATGTGAAAAAATGGATAATACTGCCAATAGTCACTAAAACCAAAAACAAAAAGCAGTATCCACAATGGATGGCTCCAACCAGCAAAGTTTGAACAAATTAACCAAGTTTATTCCAAACGCACACAGAGACGCTTGTATTACATAAACGCCTTCACCATACATCTACTTGCGTTTTCGTCATAAAAATGACTTCATCAGATGACCAGCATACCCTAAAACATTTAATTTATACTAAAACACATCCTTGTCTACCAATAAAAATTCACCATTAATTAATTAATTAATTATCATATTATATAAACCCTTTTTAAAAAATTGTATAAACTCCATTTCTTAGTAAATGTATTAAATGTTAAATTTATTAAATATATTAAATATAATGTTGTAAATATAAATTCAAATAAAAACAACCATTGTTTAAAACATTCATTGAAATTAAAACATTTAAAACCATTGTATTACGTAAAGAGAAGTATATCTCATTCATATTAGTTTAATCTAGTCTTATGTGTGAAACAGTGCCCTCTCCTGACCATTCATGTTTATTACATTCAAAGTTTTGCAGATCTCATTTTTAGTAGAGGTATTATGGAAATAATCATTCAAACCAGGTGTTTTATCAGCTTCTAAAGTGATCTGCCACCACAGTTCTCTAAATTCAACTTTTTCTTCTTATAATCCCCCTCTAATATCACTTTTAACCTGTTCTAAAACTAAGAATTTATATTTATAATCAGGACAGACTTTAGTATGCTTAAATAAAGCATTACTTTCTTTTCCTACTGAGATTTCATAAACATGTTTGTAGAGCCTTTTTTAATTTCCTTTCAGTCTTTCCTATGTAGAAGGATCCACATTTTTCACAAATAGCTAAATATATTATGCCTTTAGATTCACAATTATAATATTCTCCACTATTTACATATATTCCTCTGCTTTCTAAGAATATTCTATCACTGTTAATAATATATGTACACTGGGTACAATGCCCACATTTGTATGTACCTATTCCATTTCTCCTTTTATCTGTCTTATTTTTATTACTACTATTCTCTATTATAGATCTTATGTTTTGTGAATTCTTAAAAGTTACTTTCTGTGGTATAATAGCTAAATTTTCTATGCCAGTCAAAGCTACGAATTTCACCCATTCTTTTAAAAAAATATTTTTAACTACATTATTCAATCCATTATATTCAAGCACCAACGTTTGCTGAAATTCTTTTCTTTCATACTTTTTATTACTATCTATTTCATTGCTAAAGTCCTTCTTTTTGTATATGGGGCAAAATTTATCTTGTCTCCCTTTTTCCACTTCCTGTCTTATTTGTGTAATAAATGCTAATGGATAACTTCTCTCTAGAAACATTTTTTCTAAGAGGTCACATTCTTTTTTAAAATCTACATCAGAGCTTGTCATTCTACTTCCTCGAACAAACTGTCCCTTCACTATGTTTCATTTGCAGTGAAAGGGTGGGCACTCTCAAAATGTAAATAGGAATTACAAAAAGTATCCTTTCTAAATATTCTAGTTCTTAGTTCATGTCCATCCTTATATACTTCTAAATCCAAATAATGTACATTAGATTCGGATATATATTATATGTGAATTTTAGGAAATTAGTAGTATTCTCTATATATTCCAAAAATTCTGTGAATTTTTCTTTTCCAGCTATTCACAAAATTAATATATCATCCAGAAACCTTCTATATATCTTCCAACAATTCTTAAATTCAGAATTAAATATATATTTTTCTTCCCAATAGGCAAGTATTAAATTAGCATATGTAGGGGTGCAAGCCGCACCCATTGCTACCCCCTGTTTTTGCTGATAAAATTCCCCATTAAAATAAATAAAATTATTCTTCAAAACCATTTTCATTAGCCAAGTACTTATTAATTTCTCATTTTGTGTTAATACTACATCTTCGTAAACAATTTCCTCAAACATTTTTGTCCCTTCATCTTATGGAATGCAGGAAAATGAATCAATGTCTATCGTGACAAACAATAATTGATCATTTACAGGACTGTCAGGTAATTCCTTCAATAAGTCCCAAGAGTCTTTCAAAATACATTTCCTTTTCATCCATACACTTTTTAATTTTTTATCTATAAATTTGGCTAAAGGATACGTTTTTGAACCTTCTGCCGAGACTATCGGTCTAAACGGTGGGTCCTCTTCATTTTTATGAATTTTAGGTATACCAAATATCGTGGGGGTTCTAGGTTTGTCCACTTTCAAATATTTAAAAGTATAATCTATAATTTCTTCATCTAACATGTCCTGTAACATCTATTTTATTATAGGCTATATTCATTTCATTCAAAGATACTATTGAGTATCTAACCTCATTCCATAGGATAGTATTCATTTTACCTTCGTATAGGATACTATCCATAATGACTAACCCACCCCCTTTATCAGGTTTCATCACTCTAATTTTGCTATTATTTTTTACTTCATACAACAAATCACTTTCTTTCTTGCTTAAATTTGGATTATACCATATTTTTTTACTTGTTTCCTCACTTCAGATTCAATAATTTTCTCTACAATTTTTAGTTGGGGATGTAACGGGGGTTATATATACTTTTCCGTTTTAATCCCGTCTTAAATTGAACTTTATTATTGGGAAACATAATATGTAAATTTACCTTTCTTAAAAAACTTTTTATATCCAATATACTACCTGTTTAGTCACCTTTCCTTTTAGGTATAAATTTTAGGCCCCTAGAAAATAAATCAAAATGTTCCTTCTCTAGAACTAGTTCACTAAAATTATAAATTGTAAAATTGTTGTACACATTTGTGCTCATCTTTAACTATTTCATTATCAACATGTATAGTGGGGTGGGGATTCAATAAAATTTCCCCCTCCCCCTTCTCCCCCCCTCCCTGGAAAATGCTGCTGTTGAGGGCCCTGTTTGCTTTTCAATCTTTCAGATCTCCTTAAGGGTGGAAATACTACATCATAGTCCTGTCCATCCTCATCAAAAAAACATGTTTCACCATCATTTACATTAAAATTATTTTCTCTATCATTATATTTGTATCCATAAACATAATTGTTATATCTTTTGTTAAGTATAGGGTAACATGTGTTGTTCTCATACTCATTAATATCTCTCTCAAGTTTTTTAATTTTTCTACTTACTAAATCTTCACATTTTATATCCGTATCCTTCCTAATGTTATAATATTTTTCCTTTTCTTCTCTAATTGAAAAAATCAAATCATCTTTAATATGCTGGTCCAATTCATTGATGTATTTCTGTATAGCTTCTTGGCTTTTTATGTTATCTTTAATAATTAACTTCAAAACATCAAAACCACATTTATTAAACACATCTAAAAGTTCTTTGTGGAAGTCAGTACCAATAACCACATTATTTGGAAAGTTAAAAACACGTAATCCCTTAGGAACAATGTCTCTGGAAATGCATTGTTCGAGGAAGTAAAATGACAAGCTCTGATGTAAATTTTAAAAAAGAATGTAACCTCTTAGAAAAAATGTTTCTAGAGAGAAGTTATCCATTAGCATTTATTACACAAATAAGACAGGAAGTGGAAAAAGGGAGACAAGATAAATTTTGCCCCATATACAAAAAGAAGGACTTTAGCAATGGAATAGTAATAAAAAGTATGAAAGAAAAGAATTTCAGCAAACGGTGCTTGAATATAATGGATTGAATAATGTAGTTAAAAATATATTTTTAAAAGAATGGGGGAAATTCGTAGCTTTGACTGACATAGAAAATTTAGCTATTATACCACAGAAAGTAACTTTTAAGAATTCACAAAACATAAGATCTATAATAGAGAATAGTAGTAATAAAAATAAGACAGCTAAAAGGAGAAACAGAATAGGTACATACAAATGTGGGCATTGTACCCAGTGTACATATATTTATTAATAGTGATAGAATATTCTTAGAAAGCAGAGGAAGATATGTAAATAGTGGAGAATATTATAATTGTGAATCTAAAGGCATAATATATTTAGCTATTTGTGAAAAATGTGGATCCTTCTACATAGGAAAGACTGAAAGGAAATTAAAAAGAAGGATCTACGAACATGTTTATGAAATCTCAGTAGGAAAAGAAAGTAATGCTTTATTTTAGCATACTAAAGTTTGTCCTGATTATAAATATAATTTCTTAGTTTTAGAACAGGTTAAAAGTGATATTAGAGGGGGATTATGGGAAGAAAAAGTTGAATTTAGAGAACTGTGGTGGCAGATCACTTTAGAAGCTGATAAAACACCTGGTTTGAATGTTTGTATTTCCATAATACCTCTACTAAAAATGAGATCTGCAAAACTTTGAATGTAATAAACATGAATGGTCAGGAGAGGGCACTGTTTCACACATAAGACTAGATTAAACTAATGTGAATGAGATATACTTCTCTTTACGTAATACAATGGTTTTAAATGTTTTAATTTCAATGAATGTTTTAAACAATGGTTGTTTTTATTTGAATTTATATTTACAACATTATATTTAATATACTTAATATATTTAACATATTTAATACATTTACTAAGAAATGGAGTTTATACAATTTTTTAAAAAGGGTTTATATAATATGATAATTAGTTAATTAATTAATGGTGAATTTTTATTGGTAGACAAGGATGTGTTTTAGTATAAATTAAATGTTTTAGGGTATGCTGGTCATCTGATGAAGTCATTTTTACGACAAAAACGCAAGTAGATATATGGTAAAGGCGTTTATGTAATACAAGTGTCTCTGTGTGCGTTTGGAATAAACTTGGTTAATTTGTTCAAACTTTGCTGTTTGGAGCCGTCCATCGTGGATATTGCTTTTTGTTTTTTGTTTACCTTACAGACACAAATTGCAGGGTATGATACTCACATGGAGTAAGTGGCTAGGCTTATAATGGCCCACAAGGGCAGTTAACCTAGTGCTAAGCTATGAATCTATAACAGATGCAATGGAGAAATGTGTGTTGTTAACTTACCTGCATTATGTCTGTCACTGGATTGATAATGTCATGATGGTACGCTACAAGATGCCCATGTCGTACAAATGGTATTTCACTCTCTAGATGGCATATCTTTTCACCTTTACGATGTGGTATTGTGGTAGTGCATGTTGGAAAGGGCTGTGGGAGTGCAGTGTATACTGCAGAATGTGCATTTGTATATTTACTTAACAAGTGTAATGTATAAAGTTTTATACAGCATGTGGTGTGCGCATGTGTATACTTGCATCATATACAAGTGTGTGTGCTGACATTATTAATTTTCATGGTTAATGGTGCATTGGGATGGTGTGTTGGCATGACTTGATTTGCATGGTTAAGACCGTGGACACTGTAATTGTGATTAACTCAAAGTTGCCAAAGTCAATCTTTTTCCATAGTCAGCAAATATTGTCATTGGAACTGTAACTCACAGTAAACTTTTAGGCATTATAAGAGATGACAGTCTCAAATATGACCAGCATATATTGCATACCATTAAATACACACACCAGAAACTAGGCTTCCTTTATAGGATCAATGGATTCCTTACAGATACTACAAGAAAAACTCCATCACCTTCTTATTGCCAACTCTCTCATATGCTGCTTCTAGCCTAGCAAACTTGATCAGTACTCAAAGAAACTTGCTTCCTGCTACAGTAAAGGAGCTAAATTTGCTACCAGTCTCCCTCATAGGACCCGCCATTGTTATAGCTTAAAGCAATTAAACTAAGCTTGAACTGCACAACTACCCAACATATTCACAACTAACTGCAGCACACATTCATCATCTAGAAATATATCCTGCACTACAAGGCTTATTACTGGCCTACTATCCAGCAAGAGTTCTCCGTTCTAGTAACAAATTCTTTTCTTACTACTCTCAAATAAGTCAATGTTGCAGGGCACTCACTTTACTTCCAATATGTTACTAAACTTTGGAATAGTTTCCCCACACGAATAAAACTCTCCGAAAAGCTCAGTAGTTTTAAACCACTGCTTAAATATCATCTTAACTAATCCTGGTCCTGCACATGCTCATCACCAAGTTGAGTTGTACTCATGGTACAGTACTCTCTAAGTACTCTCCTTAAACATAATACTCTCAACCTGTCACTGAAATGACAAAACAGTTTTTATACATAACTGTGGCGTGTACAATCCACTAAGTTGCATGTGGGCTTTTTTATAAGTTTTACCTCTGTAAAATCTTAGAGTGTATAAATTTAGCTACTCTGTGTGTGTGTAAATGTAAATAGAAATGTAACTACTGTGTTTAACTGAAACTAAATATAATCTTGAACAAAAGTAAACCACAGCGTTAGCAGGAACCAATCACCAAATGAAAAAATCCAAAGGTATATGATGTAAAAACTCCAGCTTTAAAACGCTGTGGTTTACCTTTGTATTCCTGCTAACGCTGTGGTTTACCTTTGTTCAAGATTATTTTCAGCATCCTTCTGAACCTACGCGCTAACTTGCCACAGTTGTGGACATTGTATTCTGAAACTAAATATAATTCAATGTAAACCAGTAGAGCTTTTCTTCCCAGACCGCCTCTGAAAATGGGTATTACCCAGTCGGACTTTCTTAGCAAACAAAGGCAAATTGTACAGATACATAATGGCTAATTTTGGGTGGTACATTGTGTGTGTTTGTGCACGCAAGTGCAGTAATTCTCGTAAAAGAAAAGGACAGAAAAGTGTGGAGCACACACACGAGGACATACCTACCTGATGCCTGTTTTGCCAGCTGTCAGCAGTGTGTTTTTACTGCTACAGGTGTGTTTGGTCACAACTTTACAACTGAAGTGGTGTTACTGTCTGACTTGCAAATAGTAACTAACCAAAATGAGAAAATGAGCACAGCTCCGAGTGGGAGAATGATGAGCACTTTGGAATAATTGTAATACTCACTGGGTAAAAAGTTAATAGAATTGCAGCAAGCTACACTGAAACTGTTGCTAGGTCATCTGCAGATTGCTTAAAAATAAGGTACACAACACAACAGTCACTTTATTTTTCAAGGCACTATCAGATTTCTTGGGTAGCAGTAAGTAGAAGAGGTTGCAGCAGTGTAATTTGGAAAGCAGTGTTGACATTAACTGTGACATTACCTCTGACAGGAAAGTGTGCACTCTGTTAGGGAGAGTGATTGTATGCATTGCATTGCACTTGTACAGAAATATATTGAATAACATCAAAAATGTATAGTGGACATTTCACTGATTGTGCATGCTAAAGCAATAGGGTTGCCACCTTTTCAAATGGCCAAAGTGGGACATTTTTGGTACAAACATCAGATTTTACAGGCCGATACATACCTACGGTCATTACAAAGAATAGAACTTAACTTTTTTGCCTAAATAAAAGCTTATTCTTGTAGCATTTTAGTTGCTTATTCTGTTTCTTATAACATTTAGGTATTTTAGATACAGAATAACTGTTTTATGCAACTATTACATAAAATATAGGAAATAATTTTGTCCTAAAATCTCAGGACATTTGCCATTTTTACAATTTTTTGTCAGGACACAACTGCCCAAAGAGGGACTGTCCCTCGCAGTGGGACAGGTGGTAACCCTAAAGCAATAATAAAGGAAAAGAAGAAGGTAACTTCAGTGGTCTTTTTGAGAGGTAACAAGACTGATGCTTGCAATATTATATAATCTGTCTGAAATGAGAGTATTTGGTGGACGATAAGAATATTTGCTTGCAGACATATCAACAGCTGCGAGTAACCAATATGAATTCTAATAAGTGTATGTTACAGAACGGTTTCCTGCAAATTAAGGATTGATACAGTAGACTCTGGTTTTGTATTAGAACAGTACCGCGCAAGATGTGCAGTAGCAAATCCCTCCCTAACCACGCCTCAAGGCCATTTCCTAGCGGACTGTTGAATCTGCTGAATATTCGTTAAGCACTTTAAAACAGCACCACTCACTTTACTTTTAACATGCTTCCGAGGTCATGCACTGTGGCCAACAGTTAAGAAACCACAAAATCTTCATGCATTTTTAAATACATATTTGTAAAGAAAGACAGGAGCAGGTTAGTCTTTTGTGTACCCTCTTCCTCAGTGTAGTGCAAACTTGAGTGGGTATGTTGAAGTAGCAGGGGGTGTGGGGGGCTTGCCCCCCTGCAAAAGCAGAGAAAAAATAATTGTTTTGTGGTTAACTTTTCATTACATATCCTTACTAAGATGGAACTGGCTTGTTCAATAAAGGCTGCTTTATGCGGTTGAAGTTGGTTTCGTGCGTGAATATTAAAACAGTTTACAGGGATACGTGCATGACGGCAAGTGCGAATTAGCATGCCTGAGAGTCATCGGCATTTTCCCTGCCAGTCACTAGTGACATGCCCACATCTGCACAGACCTTAAACGCGAGGTGCTGTTCTAATACAGCTCCTAGACTCCCTCTTATCTGGTCTTGCTGGGACCGGACCTTAGGCTGGATAAACAAATGGCTGGTTAATCAAAAAAAACCATACAAAATAGCAATTATAGGTTATAAATAAGCTAGAACAGGATTTGTGTTGGTATACATTTTTCTAATGAATGTGAAGTCTAAACCTCAGATGTCTGTCATTATTTAGCCCAGAGGAGGCAGAAGTGTTGATGTCCTTCTATTCCCATGTTGCAGTATCCAACATATGGGTTACTCCTCTTGCTTCGCGGACGTCTGGCCAATATACAGAAGGTTTTAGTCACTGTATTGTGCATGGGATGTCTGATGTGGCTCAAGGAACGTGGGCCCTAAAAGTGATGTTTGCATGCACCAGCCCTCAGAACTTCTTAGCCACCAGTCGAACACCAGGTGTTCCTGCCTTCACGGCTGTCTGATTCGAGAAATCAGATAAGTGCCCTGTTGGGGAACCTTTCAGTCCTTTGCTTTCATTTAATGCTTGTTCGTGTAATCCAGAAAGGGCAAGTGTAAGTGCAGCCGTCAGATATGTCACAAGGATGCCCACAATCAGTTATCTCTCTTGTTTGGGATGGTAGCACAATTACAAGGCCTACTCCATATTTATCAGGCGTTTGTGCCCAAAACATTGCACAGCTGTCTGCACGTGCTTAACCTGTATTTAGAAAATCAAAGGTTAAAAAAATAGCTTTAGGGATGTAGGGGTACCTCCGACTTACCTACTGAACTGCCAAAAATGAAAGCCAAGACAGTACAGCCTACCACTACTGCTGCGCCTCTCCCGTCCGACCCTCAGCCTGTGGCCGACTGCATGGTAGAGGAATCTGGCTCCATCGCCTCGAATATAGCGGGTACCTCTACAGAAGCTGCACAATCCCGTGTAGAGGGTACATCCGTAGAGGCTTTTCTGACGCCGAGGGGGGGGGGGCAGCACTTTCCAGTAGGCCCTGTCTGATCCCTCCGATTCCTTACAGTCTCCAGACCTTCCTCCCTTCAGATGCCTGCCAGGCCTCTAAAACAGAAGGAAAAAAGGAAGCATCTCTGTACTCCTACTGAAAGCATGCCTGACTGATGGGCTTTCAGCCAAAGTCTGTTTAATGCCTTCATGGTCTTATGTCCTACCTCTTCAGGGACTGCTAACATCCCACCTCCAATTCTGAGTCCAAGGCCTCAAACTGTAGACCCAGCCTTGAGGGAAGAGGAAGATCTCGGATTGTTCATCTGAAGAATCACTTTCATACACTTCCCAGGTTTTTTCTCCCTTGGGGTATGGTTCCCCAGAGGAAGAATCTGTTGACCCTGACTCCCCAGCTGAGGATTTGTCCTGTGGGGAAACCATTTCCAAGATGAAAGAGCATTTTAAGTGGGAATTCTCTGAAATGACTGAGGTCCAAAAAAAGGTACTATGACCTCATTCAGATGGATTCCCCAAGCCCGTCTGCTGTTTCCCCCAATTCCGCCTGCCTTCCTGGATGTCTTCTCAGCATCCTTAAATCCTGACTCACAACTACCTGCTCCACGCAGACCTGAGAGACTTATTAAAGTCCCGGAGACTGCCAAGTATTACCTTAAGTGTTAACCAGTAGACCCTGCCACCATCTCCCATTTCCACAGATAAGGCATCTAAACTTTTACCCACCAGCCCTGTCCTTCCTTCTCACAAAGACAGCAAAACTATGAAGTGTCTGGGTAAGAAGATTTGCACTTCTGCTACTCTGTCCTTCAGGGCTACTAACTACCAGACACATGGCTAAATATGCCTTATCACTCCTGGAGAAAGCCTCCAAGGAGTTGGCTGACGCACTAGATTGTGCTGCCAAAGCTTCACTGTCTTCCCTTCTGGCTCTCTCCTCCCAGATTACCAAGCACTCAGAGTGCAGTTATGATGCTGCTGAAGCCTCAGCAAGGTCAGCAGCATCAGCAACTGCTTTAAGAAGGTATTCTTGTCTACGCCTCCAGCCCCTTATAGGTTCGTAGGTAGGTACTAGGCTATTTGCCCGAGGGCATTTATAAGCCTAGCCAGAGTGTCTGCTTTCGCCGCCCCATTGATTAACTGATCCTCTGTCAAGCAGAGCCAATGAAGTGATCCCAGGGGTGTATTTTCTGTTACCCATCCACTCGTCAAGGTTTCTCTCGAAGAGTGTTAGTGAGGGGCACTGCCTAATGTAGTTTGGAATTTTATTGCAAAGCATGGGGAGTCTCTGTGACAAGAATCTATCCCTCCAACATGTTCTATTTATTGTTGTGGTGAGGTTTAGCTCACCAGAGCACGTGGCTCGCATTGACTTGGATTTCTTTAGGTGGATCATGTCCATCAGTTCTGAGTTAGACTTGGCTTTGTAATTCAGGCAGAGATCACCTCTGAGTAAGCGATATGCCACTGAGTACAGCCGGAGTTTTTTCAGTCGGGCTTGCATAGGACATATGCTTGAGGCCAGTAGTCCTCTTGGTGAGGTACTTTTGTGGTCTTTCCAGCTGTTGGAAGTGTCTTGAGGTACATCCCAAATGGGGCATTGTACTCTATGATGGGTCTAATGAGTGACGAGTAGAGGGGCACTATAACCTCTTTATTTCTAGATGCGAACCCTTTAATAATTAGATCGACCACATAGAAGGATTTCCTAACTATTTTGGCAATATGATTGTCAAAGGAGAGATTACTATCTACCTGGGTCCTCAGATCTCTTATTGCCTCTTCTGTATTAAGGGGGCTGCCACCCGTGTGGTAATTTGTTTTTCCCAAACGGGATGACTATGCATTTTTTGGCATTTAGCTTGAGGCCATGACTTTGACACCAGGTGTCTGTCTCAGTAAGTCCCTTTTGGAGGATGCCCGTATCCGCCGGAGAATCGATTATGGCTCCCAGATGTTCTTCATACCACATTGCTGCAGTCCTAACACTTGGGTAGTCCGCTGTCCCAGTCGGCCCGAATACCAAAGTATATGGCTGACGTCGGTCAAGGCGCATTAGTCTGACGTCAGGACGTCAGGGTACAAATGCGCATGACCGACGTCATATCCTCAGTCTTTTTTGCCGCATGGTCCGATGCAGAAGCAGTTTTGCAAGTGCAGGTTGGCGTTCTGAGATTTTCCGAAGTCGGAGTGTCAGACCGAATCCAAGTTGGCTAAGTACCCGCTGGGGATTATTTTGGTTTTTCTTGCCTCAGTATTTTACCGGATGTCAGAAAAAGTGAATAACTGTATTTCTTGTGGGAAACAGATACCTCATAGGGATTACCATACCTTGTGTATACCTTGCTTAGGGCCTGAGCACGACGTTGTTGGCTGTCGCTCTTGTGCTAGATTTAACAAACGCACTATAAAGAGAAGATTAGATTGTGCCAGGTTAGTTTTGGGAAGCGGTGTAATTATAAAATGCCGCCGGATGCTCCGACACCCGCTTCAAAAAGCGCAAGGACAAAACAGCAAAACCTAGGCTGGAAGAACCGTCCGTCCGGACGTCGGTTCTTTAGAGGGCTCGGTGGAGCCAGGGGTTCAGCCAGAAATTTCTTTGGAATCCCAGGGGAGACTTTATTACTGCAAGATGTGACCTCTCAGGAGGTAGGCCAGGCGGAAGGGGCTTCTCAGGTAGCTGTTCTTCCCTCCCTTCCTAAGGTGGTTAGGCCCTCCCCTGCTGTTTCCAAGGCTTCTCCCAGGGGCAGGCCGGGTTTGTTTCAGGAGTTACCCCTAGTTCTTCAGGGTCTGTACCTAAGAAGCATATGCTTAAGATGGCAGAAGATTTGATTACAATGATTAGAGGTTCTATGCCCCCTCCTGATAAGAGGCCTAGGGTGGAACCTGAGCTTGGGAGTTTTGAGCAGTGTTCGGATGCTTCTGAGTCTTCGGCTGAAGATTTGCAGGAGTATTCCCTTACTCTGATTCTGATGTAGATGGTTCTACTCCTTCTGCTTCTCCTCCTGAGGATTTTTCATTTTCAGAGACTCTTCATTCCATGAGGGAGCATTTTAAATGGGAAGGTCAGGATTTCTCTGATTCCAGGAAAAGGCTTAGGGAATTTTTGTTTCTACCCCAGCATAGGCCTTTAGCTATACCTCCTGTTCTAGATGTGGTAGAGGATGTTTTTGCAGAGGCTTCTCTGAACCCTGACTCTTTGCCTCCTGCTCCAGTTAAACCGGATAGATATTATAGGGTGCCTGAAGCTCATAAGTATCTTTTAAGAGTCCTAGGGCAGACCCAGAAACTGTTTCACAGGGGCCTAAAGGTGTTAAGGCTTCTGTTGTTAAAAATCCTGTTCCTCCAGATAAAGAGGCTAGGGCTTTGGATAGATGGGGAAAGAAAGTGCATACTTCTTCCACTTTGGCCATGAGAGCTTTGAATTGCCAGTTTCACATGTTGAAATACCAAAATTATCTCCTTTCACAATTAAAGTCTAAGGTAGATGCTTTGGCGGAAGGTATTGAGTGTAAAGAGTTGCAGGATTTAGTTCATGTTTCTGAACAGGTGGGTAAGCATTCTTTGCAATGTGGTTTTGATGCTGTGCAGGCCTCTTCGAGGGTGGCTGCCACTGGTTCGGTTCTTCGCAGGCACGCCTGGTTGAGGGATCAGAATTTAGCTGAGCATGTGAAAACAAGGATTTTAGATGCTCCTTTACAATCTGATGTGTTTGGTTCGCCTGTGGAAGCAGTTCTAAAGAAAATGGAAGACAAGGCTAAGTCTATGCAGACTGTTAAAGATTTTTTGCAGGTTCAGCCTCCGAAGTTTAGTAGAAATTGGCCTACCAAGGGGTGGACATATCCTGCTTATGATTCCCAGTCTAGGGGTAGGTCTAGACATGGTAGAGGCAGAGCTCAAGGGTCTTTTAGGCCTAGAACAGGGAGTTCACCTGCTCAGTCTTCTGGTGAGGGCAGGGGTCAGTCCTTTCGTAAACAGACACAATGACCTGCCTTTTCAGCTGCCAGAATCTTCTCGCCTGGCAGCACCTTTGGGAGGAAGGTTGGCACTTTTCAAAGAAAACTGGAGTTTAATTACCCAAGACAGATGGGTATTGGATATCATTCACCACGGTTACAGGTTTTATTTCCATACCTTGCCTCCTTTCAAAGGCATGCCAGACATTCCTCCTCAACAAAGGAAAGAGGCTCACAAGCAAATTTCTCTGTTGCTCCAAATAGGGGCCATTCAGCCAGTTCCTGTGCCAGAAAGGGGCCTAGGATTTTATTCTCGCCTGTTCCTAGTACCAAAAAGGGGAACACTTGGAGACCAATTTTGGATCTGTCTATCCTCAACACTTATCTGGACATTCCCAAGTTCAAAATGTTGACGTTACAACAGCTTTTACCTCTGCTGGGCAAAGATCACTGGATGGTAACTTTGGATCTCAAGGAAGCTTACCTTCATGTTCCTATCAGACTAATTTGCAGGAAATATCTGCTTTCGAGCTGGGAATTCTCATTATCAGTTCTCTGCATTGCCCTTTGGCTTATCTACTGCCCAAAGTATTCACAAAGGTTCTGGCTCCAGTGATAGCTTTCTTCAGGCTAAAAGGAATACAAATCTATCCTTATTTGGACGATTGCCTGATTCTGGTTCAAGGAAGGGACGTGCTTCTTCAGCATTTGGAATATGTGATAGCAGTGCTAAGATGCCTAGGGTATTCTGTGAACGAAATAAAGTCCAGTCTAGTACCCTCTCAAGACATGTGCTTTCTGGGTGTGAGACTGAATACAGCAACCCAGATGGCCTTTTTAACCCCGGACAAACAAAAGAATCTTTCTTTACTTCCATCAACTATCTCATCAGTCCGGGCTGACTGCAAGGACAGTCCTTCAAGCCTTAGGGTTCATGGCATCTTGTATTCTGGTACTTCCCAATGCCAAACTGCATATGAGGAAGCTACAATGGTATCTCAAAAATGTATGGACACAGCACTGCCAGGATTTGGACACTGTCATTCAAAAATACCTTGCATTCAAAAGGAATTTTTGTGGTGGGCTCAGGAATGTCACCTAAACAAGGGACTCTCTGTGACCCGGCCAGAGGCGAGTCAGATTCTAACGACAGATGCCTCAGACACAGCTTGGGGAGCTCATCTGAATGGAAAGTGGATACAAGACAAGTGGCCTGCCAGACTGCAGCATCTACATATCAGCATGAAGGAGATGTTAGCAGTCCAGTTTGCATTACTGGCTTTCAAGGATTTACTTCTTCCAGGGCAGGTGTTGATTCTAACAGACAACACAACTGTCATGTGGTACATCAACAAACAAGGGGAACACATTCTTATCCTCTATGCAGGCAAGCAATGATTTTGTGGGAGACTGCGTTAAGCTTGCAGCTGAATCTTCAAGCAAGGTTTCTGCCAGGAGCACAGAACTCCTTAGCAGATGTGTTAAGCAGGCAAATCATGGATCCCCACGAGTGGAAACTGGATCTTCATGTATTTCAGACATTGACAGTGTCATGGGGAACTCCAGACATAGATCTGTTCGCTTCTCCACTAAACCACCAGCTGCCAAAGTTTTGCACGAAAAGGTTTCATCACACAGCCTGGAAAGTGGATGCTCTTTCTTTCAGTTGGAAAAATCTTCATGTGTATGCCTTTCCACCTCTGCCTCTCCTCCCAAAGGTACTTCTAAAGGTCAGACAAGACAAGCCAAGGATGATTTTAATAGCTCCAGATTGGCATCGGCAGCACTGGTACCCATTGCTGAGGAGTCTGGTAAGGAAGCCTCCATGGCCCTTACCTTTGATTCCACACCTATTGTCTCAGAAGGACGGGCATCTGCTCAATGTCAAGCTTCACTCTCCATCTAGCAGCCTGGCATATTCTGTTTTGAACCATGGCAGGTCTCAGCTTCCTCAACAAGTTTTGAATGTGATTATGGAAGCCAGAAGACCTAGTACAAGGAAAGTGTACGCAGGAAAATGGAAGAGATTTTTATTTTGGTGTGCAGCAAAGGATTTGGATGTTTCTGAGCCAAATTTGAGTGTGGCTCTTCAATATCTTACTGAGTTATTGGACAAAGGTTTGTCTTTCTCTTCCATTAAGATTCATGCTGCAGCAATTTCAGCTCACTATGATTGTGACCCACCATTGTTTTCTCATCCTTTGTTCAAGCAATTTCTTAGAGGGGCAAAGAATATAAGACCCCCACGTAGAGCTCCTACTCCTGCTTGGGACCTCAGTTTTGTGTTGGAGAAACTCACTCTACAACCTTTTGAGCCTGCAGCTACTGCTGAATTGAAATATTTGTCATGGAAGACTGCTTTTTTGTTAGCCATTACATCTGCAAGAAGGGTGTCTGAATTGCAGGCCCTTATGGCGGTTGAGCCTTTCCTGATTTTTCATAAGGATAGGGTATCTTTACGTACTAATCCTTCCTTTATGCCTAAGGTGGTTTCTAGTGTGGCTTTAAACCAAACTATTCATTTTGCCTACCTTTTATGCAGATCCCCAAAATAAGGGGGAAAAGATTTTGCACACTTTAGATGTACACAGGCAGTTGCGTTATTATTTAAGCAGGACTAAGGATTTTAGGCAGTCTCAGCAGTTGTTTGTTTCTTTTGCTTTGAGTTCTCAGGGCAAGCCTGTGTCAAAACAAACTATTTCTAAGTGGATTGGGTTTTGCATTGCATTTTGTTATTCCCATCATGGCAAGGAGATTCCAGCTGGGATTAGGCCTCATTCCACTAGGGCTACTGCCACTTCAACAGCATTTCTAAGAGGGGTGGCAACTAAGGATATTTTGGAGGCAGCTACTTGGAGTTCAGTGCATACTTTCTCTAAGCATTACCACCTTCCTCTCTACTCTAAATCTAGGGCTGGTTTTGCCATGGCTATTTTGCAGGGCATGTTGTCAGCTCCTGCTTCCTTATGATTTGCCAGCCCTGCTTACCTCTGCTTTGGGATTCTACCCAAGTGTTAGGACTGCAGCAATGTGGTATGAAGAACATAGTACAGTTTTGTACCTACCATAAATGTAGATGTTCGAAGATCCACATTGCTGCAGTCCAATTTACCCTCCCTCCTTCCCCTCTGTGTTTAGGGGTGGTTGTGTGGGTGAGGTTATACTCTTGTAAATTTGTATATATTGTATATATATTTGGTGCAGGAGTGTGTGGTGTTTTTTGGTTTTAGACTTATCTTTTTAGGGTCTTCTGACATCTGGGGCAAGAAAAGACTGAGGATATGACGTCGGTCATGCGCATTTGTACCCTGACGTCAGACTAATGCGCCTTGACCGACGTCAGCCATATACTTTGGTATTCGGGCCGACTGGGACAGCGGACTACCCAAGTGTTAGGACTGCAGCAATGTGGATCTTCGAACATCTACATTTATGGTAGGTACAAAACTGTACTTTTGCAGTCATCGGCGAATTTGGTTAGCCATAGTCCTCCTGCATTTGCCTGTACTTCAGAGAAGTATATGCCGAACAGTAGGGATCCTAGGACAGAGCCTTGCGGGACACCAGTTGTGACTGGTTTAGAGTCGGACCTGGAGCCCGCTATTTTTACTGTGTGAGTTCTGTCTGTAAGCCAGTTGGCAACCCATCTCATGACGTTGGGGTTTATGTTCAGGCTGGTGAGTTTTTCTGTAATACCAGAGTGGGTAATGGTGTCAAAAGCCTTGGCTAGGTCAAGGTAGGCTGTGTGAACCACCTTTCCCTTGTCTATGGCCTTGGTGACTGTCTCGAAGAAGTCAATCAGTTTTAGTAGGCATGATCTGCCCTTAAAGCCCAACTGGGTCGGGTCAAGTGTTTGAAGGTTCCCAATGTCTTTATTACCGAGTTCCATGAATATGCACTCCATAGCCTTGCAGACAAGGCTAGTCAGGCTTATGGGGTGATAGTTACCAGGGTCATTTGTGGCCCCTCCTTTGTGGAAAGGAATAACTGTTGCTGTGCGCCATTCCATGGGCACGTAGCCTGTGAAGAGGGTAAGGTTGAACATTGTTTTTTGTTGGGGGGGTTAGTTCTTTCTGTAGTTCATGCAAAATGCAGCTTGGGGCACCATCTGGCCCCACTGACTCTGTGTTTTTGGCTTTTGAAAGGGCTATTTTCACCTGTGCATCTGTGATTTCCGGGACACTACACTTTTCCGGTATTGTTGTGGGCCCTTTTGGAGGTGAGAGTGGGGTGAAGTTTGCACTGAATCTATCTGCCAGGATGTTGGCAATATTAGTAGGTTCACTATATTTTGTGCTAGTTTGCACTAGCTCAGTGCATATCTGCGAGTTGCCACTTAGATTCTTAACATAGCTAAAGAAGGCTTTGTGGTTATCTTTTGAATCCTTGGCTGTTTTCCTTTTGAAGTTAGCCTTGGATGATTTTATGAGGGACCTTAGTTTCTACTGATACTGATCAGGGATGTCTCTCCTTCTTGGGAATTGCGTTTTTTTCTGAACTAGTTTCCTCCTATTGTATAGCCTGTTTATGGCAGGGGTCCACCAAACTTGTTTCCTTCTCTTAGCGGAGTGAGTCTTGGTTTTGCTAGAGATGACACGATCCATGCATCCTTGTAGGTGCTCATAGAGTGCTTTTGTAAAAGTTTCTGCATCTTGGAGCAGCATTATCCTGTAGCATGGGGGCTGTGAAACTTACCACTTCCGTCTTACGTAAGGTGAAGTTTGCTTTAGAAAAGTTTTTTACTCCGGTTTCCTTGGTTGGGGGTGGTGGTGGGATGTGGACATCCAGAGTGATTAGTTTATAGTCTGATCTAACCAGTGACAGGTTGACCTCCGGTGTGGAGCACCTGTCACCCATGTTGGTGATGACCAGGTCCAGTATATTTTCACCTCTGGTAGGGGAGTTTACCAGCTGATCCAGGGCATTTGAGTTGATGAATTCCAGGAAGTGCTGGGCCTGGGAGTTTGTACTAGAGTAGTTTTCCCAGTTAATGGTAGGGTAATTGAAATCGCCCAATTATCAGGGTGTTAGTAGGACCTTCATGTTTTCCAGTGTCTCCAGAAAGGTGGAGTTGTGGTCCTAGGTCATGGAGGCTGATCTGTAGTAGGCCACAATTTGCATTGCAAATTTGCCCGATGTTAGTTGCACGTGGACGATCTCAGGGGTGTCATGCTGTGCCACTAACCTGGAGGTGTAAGTATCCTTGATAAATATGTATACACCCCCACCTTTTGTGTTTCGGTTCATGTTCTGTGGCCGAAACGTGTGGTATGAGTTGTAGCTCTATGTTCATCGTGTTACCCTGCTGCAGTCATCACACTTGGGTTATCCTGTCGTCAGGCGGTCCCGCAGTCAGACGGAATTCCAAAGTCTTGGTCCAGCATTGGTTGCTGTCGCTTCTTCCCCGACGTTAGTGCGCCAGGGTATATATATTGCATCCGACGCCATTTTCTTCAGTCTTTCTTGCCGCGCTGTGCCTGAAGCAGAAGCAGTTTGCAAGTGCCGGTCGGCCGACACCTGAGATTTTCAAAGTCGAATTTCAGATCCGAAGTCTTCAATAAAGCTAAGTACCCCATTGGGGAAACTTTTCTTGCCTCAGACCGATGTCAGAAAAAGTTAACAATTGTATTTCTTGTGGGAAGCAAATACCTCATAAGGATTTTCATTCTTACTGCATACCTTGCCTAGGCCCAGACCACGACGTCACTGGTTGTCGTTTTTGTGCTAGGTTTAATAAGTGTACTATAAAAAGACACTTTGATTTCACACGGCACTACGGTAGAAAATTTAACTACACAATGCCGTTGGAGCAACCGACTACCGGCGTGCACAAAAAACGCAAGGATAAGGACAGGCCGCCTAGACCCAAGCCAGACTCCGAGGCCTCGGCTGGACCGGTCTCCGGTTCACCGGTCTTCAGTGAGGCTCCGACGCAGCCCCTGACCACTGCAGATCTGGAACCCGAGACCGCTTTGGAATCTTTGGCGGAGAGTGCTAGGCCGACGCAGCCTTTTTGTGTAGCCCCTACCGACACTGCAGAAAGAGATGTCGGTGCTGCAGAAACACCTTCGGTTTCTGAAGGCGTTTTCAGACCGACGCTCACCATAAAAACGTATCCTAAGCTTAAGACTCCTATTAAACCTAAAAAGACTGCACTTCAGTCTCTAGTTCAAGGCCCCCATGCCTAAGAAACAGATGCTCAAAATGGCTGAAGATTTGATCTCTTTAATCAGGGGTTCCCAACCCCCACCCGACAAAAGGCCTAGACAAGAGGAAAATTATGCCTCCTCTGATCAAGTGTCTATTTCCTCAGGTTCCTCTGAGAACCAGGATTACTCCTCCTCCCCTTATGAAGATTCTGATGCTGGGGATTCTATTCCCTCAGCTTCTCCTCCTGAAGACTACTCCTTTGGGGAAACTTTACACACTGAGGGAACATTTTCACTGGGAAGGTCAGGGCTACTCTAACTCAAAGAAAAGGCTCAGAGAGTTTCTTTTACTCCCCACAGCACAGACCACTTGCCATCCCCCCAGTTTTAGACATTGTGGATGATGTTTACTTAGAATACAGTTTGAACCCAGGTTCTCTGCCTCCTGCTCCAGCCAAACCTGACAGATACTATAGAGTGCTTGATTCCCACAAATTCCTTCATAAAAGCCCTGTTGCTGATCCAGAGAGTATCTCCCAGGGTCCCAAAGGGGCTAAGGCTTCTATGGCAAAAAATCCTGTACCCACTGAAAGAGACTCCAGAGCACTAGACAGGTGGGGGAAAAAGGTTTACACCTCAGCCACTCTAGCTATGAGGGCACTAAATTGCCAGTTTCACATGCTAAAATATCAGCAATTTCTAATGTCTCAGTTAAAACAAAAAATGAGCACACTCCCTCAACAGTCTGAATTGAAAGAAATGCAGGATCTGTTGCATGCAACTGAACAGGTGGGCAAACATACTTTACAATGTGGGTTTGATTCTTTAGAGGCTTCCTGCAGAGCAGCTGTCACTGGGTCTGTTCTACGTAGGCATGCTTGGTTAAAGGAACAAACTCTGCTTGATCATGTTAAAGCAAAGCTTCTAGATGCTCCCTTACAGCAGGATGTTCTTTTTAGATTTAAAGCAGAACAAGTCTTAAAGAAAATGGAGGATAAGGCAAAATCTATGCAGACAAAGATGTTCTACAGGTACAGCTCCCTCGCTTCAGCAGAAATTGGCCAACAAAGAATTGGTCCTTTCCAGCTACTGACAGACCACAGAGGGGTAAATACAGAAGTCCAAGAGGCAGAGGCCAACCACAACCCCAATACAAACCTCGACAATGGGGCACGGCAACACAGAAGGGAGGAGAAGACAGGTCCCAAACTACCAGAAGGCAAACTCAATGACTTGCACCTCATCTGGCCAAGCAACACTCTCTTGGCAGCCCCCTTAGGAGGAAAACTCGCACTTTTTTCAGACACCTGGCACATTGTCACAAAGGACAAATGGGTCCTAGACATAATTTCATAAGGATACAGATTCCATTGTCACACCTTGCCAATGAAAAGAGGAATGCCAAACCTGCCACAAAATCAATGGGCAGAGGCACAAAAACAAATTACAGCTCTCATGGACATGAGACATTCAACTGGTACCTACACGAGAGCAAGACCAAGGATTTTACTCAAGACTGTTTCTAGTTCCCAGAAAGGACAATGCCTGGAGACCAATTCTGGACCTTTCAATTCTAAACACCTTCTTACAAGTACCCAAATTCAAGATGCTAACACTACAGCAGCTTCTTCCCATGTTGGGCAAGAAAGCATGGCTAGTAACTTTGGACCTGAAGGAGGCATACCTGCATGTCCCTATCAGACAAAGTTGCAGAAGATACCTCCATTTCATTGCAGGTTCAACCCATTACCAATTCTCTGCACTGCCCTTTGGCTTATCTACTGCGCCCAGGGTCTTCACAAAATGCCTGGCACCAGTAATTGCATACTGCAGACAGAGGAATTCAAATATACCCATACCTGGACGACTGCCTCATCCAAGCAGAAAGCAAGGACATTCTCTTACATCTGGCTTTTGTAAAAGATCATCTAAGTTGCCTGGGGTACACAGTAAACGAAAAGAAATCAAAACTAGTACCCTCACAAAATATGACATTCCTGGGTGCCAGCTTTTATACAACGGCCCAGAAGGCTTATCTGACTCCAGACAAACTACAACTGACTCAATATTTCAAAACAGTGGCAACAAAGACCCAACTTCCTGCAAGAAAAATTCTGCAGGCCTTGGGCTTCATGGCATCTTGCATACTACTAATACCATTTGCAAAGCTGCATATGAGGAAATTACAGTGGTACCTAAAAAGCGTATGGTCTCGCCACAGCTTGGACACAATATCTTATTCCCTGCCTACAACAGGAGTTTCTATGGTGGTCACAGGCATGTCACATCAACAAGGGTCAGCCTTTCACCTTGCCCCCAGCCAGGCAAACTATGACAACAGATGCATCGGACTACGCCTGGGGGGGCACACATGGCAGGACTGTGCGTTCAAGGCGTCTGGACTGCAGATCAAAGGAATCTGCACATCAGTCAAAAAGAGATGCTAGCTGTACAGAATGCTCTGACAGCCTTCAAGAATCTATTACATCCAGGACAACTTACAATAAGGACGGACAACACCACAGTAATGTGGTACATAAACAAGGGGGTACACACTCCTACCCTCTATGCAGGCAAGCACTGACCTTGTGGAACACAGCTCTGGCTTACCAAGTTCAGTTACAAGCTCAATTCCTGCCAGGAAAAAAGAACACATTGGCAGACGACCTCAGCAGAAACATCATGGATCCCCACGAGTGGAAACTGGATTCACAAGTATTTGCAATGATAACTCAAAAATGGGGCCTTCCAGACATAGACCTGTTTACTAGTCCTCAAAACTATCAGCTAACAAAATTTTGTACAAGGACACTTCACAGTCAAGCTTGGAAAGTGGACGCAGTCTCATTCAGTTGGAAAAACCTGACAGTATATGCCTTCCCTCCATTGCCTCTCCTCACAAAGGTGCTTCTGAAAGTCAGAAAGGAGAGACCACGACTGATGCTCATAGCCCCAGACTGGCCACGCCAGCACTGGTACCCACTATTGAGGAATATGGCCCAGGGCCCATCTTGGA
Organism: Protopterus annectens; assembly: GCF_019279795.1. Taxonomy (NCBI): domain Eukaryota; kingdom Metazoa; phylum Chordata; order Ceratodontiformes; family Protopteridae; genus Protopterus; species Protopterus annectens. Next base: position 667,655,858 of record NC_056743.1, read on the forward strand.
TTTTACCACAAATTGCCTATTTGCTCACACAGCAAAACAATCCGATTCTTCACAGCCAGTTCAAAACCTTAAATCTGGCTGCATGGCAAATCACCTAAGCATCCAGCCAGCTTCTCTCTCCCAAGCAGTTATGGATGTTGTTCTGGAAGCTAGGAGGCCCAGCACCAGGAAGGCCTACTCGGACAAATGGAAAAGGTTTTGCTCCTGGAACCAAGCTAAAGGCCAAAACACACTTCAGCCTCACATGCCTCAGATTCTACAGTATTTAACTGAGATGTTGCACAAAGGACTTTCTTTTTCCTCCATTAAAATCCATGCATCAGCTATTTCAGCCCACTACAACATGGATCCACCCTTATTTTCACATCCACTACTAAGGCAGTTCCTCAGAGGGGCAAAAAACATTAGGCCCCCTCAGGAGAGCACCTACACCAACATGAGACCTCAATTTTTTTCTGGAAAAACTTATGCTACCTCCCTTTGAACCAGCTTTCTCTGCAGATCTTCAGTTTCTATCATGGAAGACTGCCCTGCTGCTAGCAATAACTTCAGCTAGAAGAGTCTCAGAGCTACAGGCACTAATGGCAGTGGAACCTTTCCTCATTTTCCATCAAGACAGAGTTTCTCTACGAACTAATCCTTCCTTCATGCCTAAGGTGGTTTCCAGTGTGGCTTTAAATCAAACCACTTACCCACCTTCTTCCCAAATCTACAGAACAAAGGAGAAAGACTCCTGCATTCCTTGGACATTCACAGGCAACTTCGTTACTACTTGGATAAAAGTAAGGTTTTCAGAAAATCTGACCAGCTCTTTGTATCCTATGCTACAGCTTCACAAGGGAAGGCTATATCAAAATGAACCATTTCCAAATGGATAGGACATTGCATTCGTTTTTGCTATACCCATCATGGAAAACCAGATGTCCTTCAAGGATGCATCTGCAGTCATCACATATGGGTTGTCCTGCCTCAGGCAGCCCTTCTGTCGGCCGGATTCCAAAGTCTGGGTCCGGCATCGGCTGATGTCGTACTTTTCCCCGATGTCAGAGCGCCTGGGGTATAAAAGCATCAGCCGACGCCATCTTCCTCGGTCTTTCTTGCCGCGTGGTGCCCGAAGTAGAAGCAGTTCGCAAGTGCCGGTCGGCCAGCTCCTGTAATTCAGCTACCGAAGACTTCAAAAAGTTAAGTACCCAGTTGGGGACTCTTTCTTGCCTCAGCCGATGTCAGATAAAGTTAATAATTGTTTAACTTGTGGGAAACAAATACCTCATAAGGATTTCCACTCTTACTGCCTCCCCTGCCTAGGCCCAGACCACAACGTCTCGGCCTGTTCAGCCTGTGCTTCCTTCAACCGACGCACTCTTAGACGTCGGGCGGAGTTCGCAGAGGAATTTTTTGGGGCTAGTTTTTCGTATAATATGCCGTCGGAGACTCCAACTTCTCATTTAGTTAAGAAACGGAAGGACAAGGACCGACACACGCGGGCCGCGGTTTCGGCTGAAACCACGGCCAGGCCTACCGCGAGTGTCTCTGTTTCGGCTGAAACCGAGTCCTTGGTACTTCCAATTACCGAAACCGTTCAACCGACTACCTCGGTCCCGGAGGCCCCGACTGAGTCTGTTATTGAATTTCCCACAGAAACTGGTGTCCTGGAACCTTCCAACACCATTCCTTTAGGCAAATCTACACCAGCACGTGGTGCAGCCAGGCCTCCTGCATCCATGTCCATTAAGGCATTCTCCAGGGCTAAAGCTGCTAAACTCTCAAAAGCTTTGCCTCCCAAGGTTATCCCTCAGGGACCCTCTACTGGTTCACAGATTCTAAGCTTAGCAGAGGATCTTATCTCTTTAATTAGGGGCTCTCAACCTCATCCGGGCAGGGGCTCTCAACCTCCTCCAGACAAAAAGCCCAGGGTTTAGCCCTCTGATCCCCACTCCTCAGATGAGGCCTCTGATGGCTCTACTCTCTCGGACCACCAGGAGGAGGCTTTTTCAGCCTACGAGGATTCTGATGCAGAGGAATCTATTCCCTCGGCCTCCCCTCCTGAAGAGTTTTCCTTTGGGGAGACACTACACACCATGAGAGAGCATTTCCAATGGCAGGACCAGGAATTCTCTGATTCCAGGAAAAGATTAAGGACCTTTTTACATTTGCCTCAGCATAGACCTTTAGCTATTGCTCCTGTTTTGAATGTCATTGATGATGTGTACTCTGACTCTAGCACTACCCCTGATTCTCTCCCTCCGGCTCCTGCCAAACCCGATAAGTACTACAGGGTCCCGGACTCGCATCTTTACCTTTACAAGGCCCACTCTGCTGATCCAGAAACTATTTCCCAGGGCCCTAAAGGGGTTGCAGCTGCCACTGCTAAAAATCCTCTCCCCTCTGAAAGGGAGTCCAGAGCTTTAGAGAGATGGGGTAAAAAAGTGTATACTTCTGCTACTCTTTCTATGATGGCATTAAATTGTCAATTTCATATGATACAGTACCAAGAGTATTTGTTAGATGAATTGCATAAAAAACTGTTCACCTGAACCCCTAGACCGCAAGTCATTTCAGGATCTGGTACATAACTCACAACAGGTTAGCAACTATTTCTTGCAATGTGGTTATGATGCATTGGAAGCTTCATGTAGGTCAGCTATGACTGGCGCAGTCATACGTAGGCATGCTTGGCTGAAGGAACAATCCCTGCCAGTCCATGTTAAAGCAAAGCTGCTGGATGCTCCTCTGGAAAAGCGAAAGTTATTTGGCTCCACGGCTCAGGAGGTCCTAAAGAAATTTGAAGAAAAGGCAAAATCCGTACAAACAGTCAAAGATTTTCTCCAAGTACAACCACCAAGATTCAGCAGGAATTGGCCTTCCAAGAATTGGTCCTTTCCAGACACAGAGAGGTTTCAGAGAGGCAAGAACAGGCGTGCCAGAGGTAGAGGGCAAGCTAGAGGCTCCTACAGAGGACGTCAATGGCAGCCTCCCAACCTGAGAGGTAATGCAGGACCTTCAACTGCTGCACAAGGACAGGCTCAATGACTTTACTTTGACACCGCCAACCAGGGCTCAATTGGAAGCACCATTGGGCGGAAAGCTTTCTTTATTCTCAGAAAATTGGCACAGTATTACAAGGGACAAATGGACACTGCAAATAATAGACAAAGGATACAGGTTTCATTTCCACACATTACCAAAAAGAAAGGGCATGCCAGACCTGCCACCGAATCAAAGGGCAGAGGCTTTGAAACAAATTTCCAGCTTAATGCAAATGAAAGCTATAGCAAAGGTTCCTCTCTCAGAAAAAGGCCAAGGATTTTATTCCAGACTTTTCCTTGTTCCAAGAAAAGAAAAACAATGGAGGCCTATTCTCGACTTGTCCGCACTGAATACTTATCTCATTGTGCCAAAGTTCAAAATGCTGACTCTACAGCAGCTCCTTCCCATGCTGGGCAAGGGGTCTTGGCTGGTAACTCTAGACCTCAAGGAGGCATACCTGCATGTCCCTATCAGACAAAGTTGCAGAAGGCACCTCAGATTTCTTGCAGGGTCAGAGCATTATCAATTCTCAGCATTGCCCTTTGGCTTATCTACTGCGCCCAGAGTATTCACGAAATGCCTGGCATCAGTAATTGCACACTGCAGACTTCAGGGGATTCAAATGTACCCATATCTGGACGACTGCCTTATACAAGCGGACAGCCAACAAACTTTGGTACAACACTTGAATTATGCCATCCACCTACTTCAGGCCTTGGGATATACAGTCAACTTTCACAAATCAAGACTTGTTCCATCCCAAAGAATAACCTTTCTGGGGGCAGATCTAGATACAACCACCCAAATGGCCTTCCTCACAGAAGAAAAACAAAATCAACTACCAGATTACTTCAAAAATCTGACAAGACAAACCCAGCTGACTGCAAGGAAAATCCTGCAGGCTCTGGGTTACCTGGCTTCTTGCTTCCTTCTGATTCCGCAAGCAAGACTACATATGAGGAAACTACAATGGTACCTAAGGAGTTTATGGACTCGGCACAGTCACAGCCTGGAAACTTTGATACCACTCATTCCATGCCTTCAAAAGGAATTTCTGTGGTGGGCTCAAGCAAGCCAGTCAAACAGGGGTCTGCTTTTCAGCAAACCAATAGCCAGCCAAACCATTACAACAGACGCTTCAGACCACAGATAGGGAGCGCACATGGAGGGCAAGATGCATTCAAGGTCTATGGACACAAAAAGAGCTACACATGCACATAAACCAAAAGGAAATGCTGGCAGTGATGCATTCAGTTGAAGCCTTCAAACCCTTTCTGCATCATGGCCATCTGCTAATAAGGACAGACAACACCACGGTTATGTGGTACATAAACAAGCAAGGAGGCACCCATTCCTATCCTCTTTGCAGGCTGGCAATGAATCTATGGGAACTTTCCTTGAAACTCAATATGCAGCTACAATCCCAGTTTGTGCCAAGGAAAGACAATATACTGGCGGACAGCTTAAGCAGAAATATCATGGATGCACACGAATGGATGCTGCACCCAGACATCTTTCTACAGATAACACAATCATGGGGGAGGCCGGACTTAGATCTTTTTGCCTCCCCCCACAATCATCAACTGAAGAAATTCTGCTCAAGGACATACCACCCACAAGCATGGAAAGTGGGTGCCCTCTCTTTCAGCTGGAGAACTCTGACAGTGTATGCATTTCCACCTCTCCCATTAATGACCAAGGTTTTACTGAAGATCAGGACAGAGCAGCCAAAAGTGATTCTGATAGCTCCGGACTGGCCAAGACAGCACTGGTACCCACTGTTAAAGAGCCTGTCACGCACGAAACCATGGCCTCTTCCTCTGTGGCCACTTCTACTGACACAGCACAATTACAAAGCTCTGCATTCCAACCTGAAAACATTTCAACTAACAGCCTGGAAAATACCTTGACTCCTCCTCAGGACAAGCTATCCCAGAGAGTGAAAGATATTATTATGGAAGCTCGCCGGCCTTCCACAAGAAAGGCATATTCAGCAAAATGGAAAAGATTCCACATCTGGAACACCACAAAGGGCCTAGATGTGACAGTGATGAACATGGCACATATCCTGGAATACTTGGCAGAAATGTTCCACAATGGTCTGTCTTACTCTTCCATTAAAATTCATGCTTCAGCAATTTCAGCAGAGTACAATACTGATCCACCTGTCTTCTCTCATCCTCTCCTAAGACGGTTTCTAAGAGGAATCAAAAACATCAATCCTCCAAGGAAACCACCTCTACCTACTTGGGACCTTAACTTCGTGTTGGAAAAACTAACACTGCCTCCCTTTAAACCAGCAGCATCTGCAGAACTACAGTTCCTGTCTTGGAAGACTGCTTTCCTTCTGGCCATAACCTCAGCAAGAAGAGTATCTGAGTTTTACAGGCCCTTATGGCAGTACAGCCATTTCTTATTTTTCATCAGGACAGAGTTTCATTGAGAACCAATCCTACATTTATGCCAAAGGTGGTATCCAGGGTTTCATTAAATCAAGCTATTCACTTGCCTACCTTCTTTCCAAATCCACAAAACAAAGGAGAGAAACTTCTGCACACCCTGGACATACACAGACAGATGTTCATAGGTTCATAGGTTCATACTAGGCTATCTGCCCGAGGGCATTTACAAGCCTAGCCCATCGTTTTGTGGCTTACGCCACCCCTTTAGTATGGGGAACTATACCCATTATTTTGCCGTGCCTCTGTCGAGCAGTGACACTGAGGTAATCCCTGGGGTATATCTGCGATCTCCCATCCATTGGTCAAGATTTCTCTTGAACAAGGCCAGCGAGGTGCTCTGCCTCACATGTACCGGGATTTTGTTCCACAGCATAGGGAGTCTTTGGGTGATGAATCTATCCCTCCAGCACGTCCTATTAATAGCCGTGTCGAGGTTTAAGTATCCTGCCCTTGTGGCTCTGCTGGATCTAGATTTTTTGAGGTGTAGCATATTCATCAAATCTGGGTTTGACATGGCCTTGTATGTTAGGCAAAGGTCACCTCTGAGCAAGCGGTAAGCGACTGAATAGAGCTGGAGTCCTTTCAGTCGGGCAGCATAGGATAGATTTTTGAGACCCTTTATCCTTTTGGTGAGGAACTTTTGTGGCCTCCAGCTGGTGCAAGTGTCGGGTCAGATACATTCCGAATGGGGCATTGTACTCAATCATTGGTCTGATGAGTGATGAGTAAAGGGAGACTATGACCTCCCTTGATCTAGATGAGAATCCCTTCATGATAAGGTGGGCAATGTAGAAGGTCTTCCTAACTACTTTAGCTACATGGGTGTCGAATGACAGACTACTATCAACCTGGGTCCCCAGGTCCCTGATAACTTCTTCTGTGCTCAGTGGATTGCCACCTATTTGGTAGCTAGGGGTAACCTTGTTTTTCCCGAAGGGTATGACTATGCATTTTTGGCATTTAACTTTAGGCGTGGCTCTGGCACCAGTTATCCGTTTCTGTGAGACCCTTCTGAAGGATATCTGTGTCAGATGTGTTTTTCTACTATGGCCCAGTTTGCAGTCATCTGCAAACTTTGTCAGCCATAACCCTCCTGTGTTTGCTTGTACCCGGAAAAGTAGATGCCAAACAAGAGTGGGCCCAGGACTGAGCCTGTGGGACACCACTTGTGACAGGCTTTGAGTCTGACATGGCGCCAGCAACTCTGACCCTGTGGGTTCTGTCACTCAGCCAGTTTGCAACCCATCTTGTGATGTATGGGTTAGCATTTAAGCTGATGAGTTTTTCAATGATACCCGAGTGGGGTATTGTATCAAGGCCTTAGCCAGATCGAGGTAGGCTGTATGGACTGCCTTTCCTCATCAATGGCTTTGGTGACTGTTTCAAAAGTCAACCAAGTTTAAAAGGCATGATCTGCCTTTGACAAAGCCAAACTGGGTTGGATCCAAAGTCTGCAAATTCCTATGTCTTTATTTATGAGGTCCATTATGATCCTCTCCATGGCTTTGCAGATAAGGCTTGTCAAGCTAATGGGCCGGTAATTTCCAGGGTCGGTGGAGGCACCGCCTTTGTGAAGTGGGACCACAGTTGCAGTGCCACTCCTGGGCGTATCCAGAGGTAAGACTTTGATTAAACAGCTGTCCTAGCTGTGGGTTTAATTCCTCATTGAGTTCAGGAGCACACAGCCGGGGACACCATCAGGTCCCATGGATGCTGTGTTTTTGCTTTGGAGAGAGCAGTTCTCACTTGGGCTGGAGATGTTTGGGGGCTGCAATCGTTGGTATAGATATCTCTCCTTTCGGGGAGGGGAGAAGTTTGCACTGAACCTGTCAGCCAGTATGTTGGCAATGTCTGTAGGATCAGTAATCTTCACATCATTTTGAACTAGTTCTGAGCATATCTGGGAGTTTCCTCCTAGGTTTCTAACATAGCTAAAGAAGGCCTTATGATTGTTTTTTGAGTCTTTAGCTATTTTTCTCTCGAAATTTGCTTTGGATGATTTTATGAGAGCTCTTAGTTTTTTACTTATAGTGATCAAGGGTGTCTTACCTTTTCCTTCAAGAATGCAACTGCAGTCATAACGTATGGGTTGTCCTGCCTCAGGCAGCCCTCGGTCGGCCGGATTCCAAAGTCTGGGTCCGGTGTCGGCTGGTGTCACCTCCTCTCCGACGTCAGAATGGCTGGAGTATAAAGGCATCGGCCGACGCCATCTTCTTCAGTCTTTCTTGCCGCACGGTGCCCGAAGCAGAAGCAGTTCGCAAGTGCCGGTCGGTCAGCTCCTGTGTTTTCAGTACCGAAGTCATCTAAAAGCTAAGTACCCGCTAGAACATTTTTTCTTGCCTCAGCCGATGTCAGAACAAATTGAGAAAGTTAATAATTGTCTTGTGGTAAACAAATACCTCATAAGGACTTCCATTCTTATTGCCTACCTTGCCTGGGCCCAGACCACGAAGTCTCGGCCTGTGCTTGCCTGTGCTCGCTTTAATAAGCGCACTCTCAGGCGCCGGGCAGAATTTGCCGAAGACTTTTTCGGTGAATCTTTCGCTTATATCATGCCATTGGAGCAACTGACTACTCAATCTTCCAAAAAACGAAAGGACCGGGACCGACATCCTCGGCCCGCGTCCTCCACCGATACTCCTCCTAAACCCTCCGCGAGTGCTTCGGTCCCTTCGGAAGCGGTAATTCAACCGCTCCAGGCCGACGACACAGCGTTAACTCATCTTTCGGTCTCTGAGTCTACACCGGTGCCGGTTGTTGACTTTCCTCCTGAAACCGAAGTTCTGGATCTACCCGACACCATTCCTGTGGACAAGGTTACTCCTGCACGTGGGGCAGCTAGGCCTCCTGTATCCATGTCCATCAAGGCCTTTGCACGTGCTAAGGCCGCCAGCCAGGCCAAGGCCCATCCTAAACCTACTGCCCAGGCCCCTTCTGATAAACAGATCATGTCTCTTGCTGCAGACCTTATTTCTCTTATCAGGGGGTCTCAGCCTCATCCAGACAGAGGTTCTCAGCCGCCTGCAGAGAAAAGGCCCAGAACTGAGCAGGCCGACAACCTCTCTTCAGATGAAGCCTCTGGGGATTCTGAGCCTTCAGATACCCAAGAAGAATCCTTCCAGGCCTATGAGGACTCTGATGCTGAGGAATCAATTCCCTCTGCCTCTCCTCCAGAGGATTTTTCCTTCGGTGAAGTCCTACATTCTATGAGGGAGCATTTTAAATGGCAGGGTCAGGAATTCTCTGATTCCAGGAAAAGGCTACGTACCTTCCTCAAGCTACCCCAGCACAGACCTTTAGCTATCCCTCCTGTTATGGATGTCCTGGATGATGTTTTCTCTGACTCCAGTGCTAACCCTGATTCTCTCCCTCCTGCTCCTGTCAATCCAGACAGTTATTATAGGGTCCCTGACACCCACAAACATCTGTTTAAGGCCCATTCTGTGGATCTAGAAACTATTTCACAGAGCCCCAAGGGAGTGGCTACTTCCACAGCCAAGAATCCACTGCCAGCGGATAGGGAAGCTAGGTCCCTGGAGAGATGGGGTAAAAAAGTTTATACCTCTACCACCCTGGCCATGAGGTCACTTAACTGCCTTTTTCATATGTTTCAGTACCAGGATTTTTTACTGGATGATTTACAGAAAAAGCTAGCCTCTCCTGAGCCTATTGATAGAAAGGCATTGCAGGATCTAGTACATAACACTCAGCAGGTTAGCAATCATTTTCTTCAGTGTGGTTATGATGCATTGGAGGCTTCATGTAGGGCAGCTATGACTGGGGCTGTTATACGTAGACATGCTTGGTTAAAAGAACAGCCACTGCCAGACCATGTTAAAGTAAAGTTACTTGATGCGCCTCTGGAAAAACAGAAGCTTTTTGGTGCTAATGCACAAGATGTGTTGAAGTCCATTGAGGAAAAAGCTAAATCAGTACAGACAGTCAAAGATTTCCTCCAGGTTCAGCCACCCAGATTCAGCAGGAATTGGCCTTCAAAGAATTGGCCCTTTCCAGACACTGACAAGTTTCAAAGGGGAAAAAACAGGCGTGCCCTAGGTAGAGGGCAATACCGAGGCTCCTACAGGGGCCGCCAATGGCAACCACCAAATCAAAGAAGTGGCGCAGGCAGCCCAGCTGCACCACAAGGACAGCCACAATGACTTGACTTTCAAACCGTCTACAAAGGCTCAAAGAGAAGCACCTTTGGGCGGAAAATTATCCTTATTCTCAAAAAACTGGCATATCTTAACCAAGGACAACTGGATTCTGGATTTAATAGACAAAGGTTACAGATTCCACTTCCATACTTTACCAATAAGACAAGGCATGCCAAACCTGCCACTTCATCAAAGGGCAGAGGCACTCATTCAAGTTTCAAATCTGTTAAATATAAAAGCAATAGAAAAGGTCCCTCCACAGGAACAAGGCCAGGGATTTTATTCAAGACTGTTCCTTGTTCCAAGAAAGGAAAACAAATGGAGACCTATACTGGACTTGTCTACTCTAAATACTTATCTCATTGTGCCAAAGTTCAAAATGCTGATGTTGCAGCAACTCCTTCCCATGCTGGGCAAGGGGTCTTGGCTGGTCACTCTGGACCTCAAGGAGGCATACCTGCATGTCCCAATCAGACAAAGCTGCAGAAGATACCTCAGATTTCTTGCAGGGACAGAGCATTATCAATTCTCAGCATTGCCGTTTGGCTTATCTACTGCGCCCAGAGTGTTCACGAAATGCCTGGCATCAGTAGTGGCACACTGCAGACTCCAGGGGATTCAAATATACCCTTACTTGGACGACTGCCTCATACAAGCAGACAACAAGCAAACCTTGATAGCAAACTTGGACTATGTCATTCAATTATTACAGGCCTTGGGATACACAGTCAACATTCAGAAATCAAGACTTCTGCCATCCCAACAGATTATTTTCCTAGGAGACAAACTGGACACAAAAACACGGATGGCTTATCTCACAGAGGAAAAACAACAGCAGTTACCAGAGTGTACTTCAAAGGCCTAGCAAAGCTCTCCCAGCTGACTGCAAGGAAAGTCCTGCAGGCCCTGGGGTTCATGGCATCTTGCATTCTCCTGATACCTTTAGCAAGACTTCATATGAGAAAGCTGCAATGATACTTAAAAAGCTTATGGTCCCAACACAGCCAAGGCCTAGAGGACGTAATCCCACTCATTCCATGTTTGCAAAGAGAATTTTTGTGGTGGGCTCAAGCAAGTCAGTTAAACAAAGGCATGTCTTTCAACAAACCTCAAGCAGGTCAAATGATTACAACAGATGCCTCAGACCATGGATGGGGGGCACACATGGAGGGCAGATGCATTCAAGGCCAATGGACACCAAGGGAAAGGCATCTGCACATAAACCAAAAAGAGATGTTGGCAGTGATACATGCAATCGAGACTTTCGAAAAATCACTTCAACAAGGACATTTGCTAATAAGGACAGACAACACCACTGTTATGTGGTATATAAACAAGCAGGGATGCACTCATTCTTATCCCCTCTGCAGACTAACAATGATTCTCTGGGAAAAATCCCTAAGTCTGAAGATACATCTGCAATCCCAGTTTGTGCCAGGCAAGGACAATGTACTGGCGGACAAGCTGAGCAGAAATTTCTTGGATCCACACGAATGGATGCTGCATCCTCACATTTTCTCACAAATAACAAGGACTTGGGGAAGACCAGACATAGATCTCTTTGCTTCTCACATGAATCATCACCTGGAAAAGTTCTGTACAAGGACCCACCATCCTCTAGCCTGGAAAACGGATGCTCTCTCCTTCAGCTGGAAGTCCCTAACAATTTATGCATTTCCTCCTCTACCACTGCTGACCAAGGTGATACTGAAGATCAAAGCAGAACAACCAACAAGCATTTTGATAGCTCCAGACTGGCCAAGGCAGCACTGGTACCCATTGCTGTTGAGCATAACTCGGACCAAACCGTGGCCTCTGCCCCTATGGCCTCTGCTTATAACACAACACAATTACAGGACGGTTCATCAAAACCTGAAAACATTGCATCTGACAGCCTGGAGGTTACCATAACTCCTTCCGATATCTCTTTCCAAAAAAGTTCAAGAGATCTTACTGGAAGCACACAGACCTTCCACCAGAAAAACCTATTCAGCCAAGTGGAAGAGATTCATCATCTGGAATGCTAGCAGGGGTCAGGATACAGCAGTATTGAGTATACCTCAGATATTGGAATACTTGGCAGAAATGTTTCATACTGGTCTCTCATATTCTTCCATAAAGATTCATGCCTCAGCAATCTCAGCAAAATACAATTGTGATCCACCTGTGTTTTCACATCCTTTGCTAAGACAGTTCCTAAGGGGGATAAAGAATATCAAACCTCCCAGGAAACCGCCAGTACCTGCATGGGACCTTAACTTTGTCTTGGAAAAATTAACTCTTCCTCCCTTTGAACCAACAGCAACTTCAGAAATGCAATTTCTCTCATGGAAAACGGTTTTCCTATTGGCAATCGCATCAGCAAGAAGAGTATCGGAGATACAGGCACTCATGGCAGTACCTCCTTTTCTCATTTTTCCATCAGGACAGAGTCTCTCTAAGAACCAATCCTTCATTCATGCCAAAAGTAATTTCCAGGGTGTCTCTAAATCAAGCCATTCACCTGCCTACTTTCTTCCCCAATCCTCAAAACAGGGGGGAAGCACTGTTGCATACTTTGGACATACACAGGCAACTACGCTACTACTTGGACAGAACTAAGGCCACCAGAAAGTCTGACCAACTGCTTGTAGCCTATGCTGCTGGAGTACAGGGAAAAGCAATCTCCAAGCAAACAATTTCCAAATGGATTGGACACTGCATCAGATTCTGCTATTCCTTTCATGGAAAAAGTGTGCCAGCCAATATAGGCTACACTCCACCAGAGCTATAGCCACATCCACAGATTTCCTAAGGGGAGTGGCTACAAAGGACATTCTAGAGGCTGCTACATGGAGCTCCGTGCATACATTTACCAAGCACTACAACCTGCTTTTATATTCCAGATCCCGAGCAGGCTTTGCTTCGGCAGTCCTGCAGGGCATTTTAGCTACACCATCACTTTCTTAGTTCCAACCACCCCCAGCTTGGCTATGGTATTCAACCCATATGTTATGACTGCAGTTGCATTCTTGAAGGACATAGTAGTTTTGTACCTACCATAAATGTAGATGTCCGATAGATATGCAACTGCAGTCGGATTCTCCCACCCTCCTACCCCTCTGCAACCTTTTTTATGGGTCCACTACCCCTATTCCTATTAGCTGGGGGTATCTCTATGGTGTATCTGTTTATTACTGTTGTGCATGTCTGGAATTCTTTATCCATTCACCAAATTTAGCCTTCCTAGGAGGGCACCTGGCATCTGGGGCAAGAAACACTGAAGAAGATGGCGTCGGCCGATGCCTTTATACTCCAGCCGTTCTGACGTCGGAGAGGAGGCGACACCAGCAGACGCCGGACCCAGACTTTGGAATCCGGCCGACCGAGGGCTGCCTGAGGCAGGACAACCCATATGTTATAACTGCAGTTGCATATCTATCGGACATCTACATTTATGGTAGGTACAAAACTGTACTTTGCGCTACTACTTGGACAGAACTAAAGGTTACAGAAAAACTGACCAGCTGTTAGTAGCATATGCTGCTGGTACACAAGGAAAAGCAATTTCCAAACAGACAATTTCAAAATGGATAGGGAATTACATTTGTTTTTGTTACTCCTTTCATGGAAAAACTGTGCCAGCTAACATTAGACCTCATTCCACGAGAGCCACAACCACCTCCACAGCCTTCTTAAGGGGGGTGGCTACCAAGGACATTTTAGAAGCTGCTACATGGAGCTCCGTGCATACATTTGCCAAGCATTACAATTTACCTTTATATTCCAGATCCAGAGCAGGCTTTGCTACGGCAGTCCTGCAGGGCATTTTAGCTACACCATCCTTTACATAGTTCCTCCACCCCCAGATTGGCTATGGTATTTTACCCATATGTGATGACTGCAGATGCATCCTTGAAGGGCATAGTACAGTTTTGTACCTACCATAAATGTAGATGTCCGATAGGTATGCATCTGCAGTCAGGTTTACCCTCCCTCCTTCCCCTCTGTGGTATTTCTTGGGTACTTACCCCTCTTATAGCTAGCTCGGGTGATCTATTATGGTGTATTTGTTTTTATATTATTGTGCATGTTTGGATTTTTAAATGCATCTCTCCAAATTTGGCCTTCCTTAGAGGGCACCTGGCATCTGGGGCAATAAAAACTGAGGAAGATGGCGTCGGCTGATGCTTTTATACCCCAGGCGCTCTGACGTCGGGGAAAAGTGCGACATCAGCCGACGCCGGACCCAGACTTTGGAATCCGGCCGACCGAAGGGCTGCCTGAGGCAGGACAACCCATATGTGATGACTGCAGATGCATACCTATCGGACATCTACATTTATGGTAGGTACAAAACTGTACTTTCCTGCTACCATTAGGCCCCACTCTGCCAGGGCAACAGCTACTTCTACTGCCTTCCTCAGGGGGGTTCCAACCAAGGAGATTTTGGAAGCTGCAACTTGGGAGTTCAGTGCACACCTTTACCAAACACTATCACTTACCACTTTACTCTGACTAGAGCTGGCTTCGCCACTGCAGTTCTGCAGGGCCTTCTAGCCTCCTCTAACCCTCTATGACTCCTCCATCCTTCCTTAGCTTTGGGATTTTACCCAAGTGATGACTGCAGCAGGGTAACACAATGAACATAGTACAGTTTTGTACCTACCATAAATGTAGATGTTCGAGTTCACCCTGCTGCAGTCCAGGTTACCCTCCCTCCACCCCCTCTGATCTAACTGGCAAAATCTCTACAATACCTTCCTGATGTGTTTGCTTATAGCTGGAGGGATTTTGTGTTTGTGCAAAAATTGCTTAATTTGGTACTAATTACTGACCACCTTTTTGGGGGCACCTGACATCTGGGGCAAGAAAAATTGAAGAAAATGGCATCTTATATTATTATATTATTATAATATATTATACCTGTGGGGCACTGACGTCAGGGAAGAAGCAACAGCAACCGACGCCGGACCAAGACTTTGGAATTTTGGCTGACTGCGGGACCGCCTGACGACAGGATAACCCAAGTGTGATGACTGTAGCAGGGTGAACACTCGAACATCTACATTTATGGTAGGTACAAAACTGTACTTTAGTGCTAGGGTGCTGTCTGGCGCCTTGAACCAGGTTTCAGTTACTGCGCATATGTCTATGTTCTCCATACTGAGGACTGCTTCTAGCGTGTGCATTTTGAGATTTAAACTCCTGGCTTTGAGTAGCATAACCCTCAGTTTTGTGTTAATTGTGCTGTTTATGGTTGTGGGTTTGACTTTTGAGCCTTGCCTAAAAAATTCACTATGGGGGCAGCAAGAGCCTTGGCCAGTATTCGCAGCCCAAGGGGTGACAGGTGCAAAGCCGTCTCTTGCGAAACAACGCGGCTTGTCGAGCATGTCATCCCAGGCTGACAGACACTGGATCCCCTTTGAATGACACCAGAAGCTTAGCCAATTGTTGAAATTGATCATTTTTCTTTATACTGAGGTATCATTCTTGGTGAGGGCAGGATGCTACTCAGGGTCATACCCGCTTGGGCTACATGATCAGAGAGCTCTTCCATGTCTCTTCATGTAGTCCGGGGAGGTACATCTCAGGTCATTCACACCAGCATGAACAATGACAGAGTCATATTTGTAATTGTTCTGGAGTGACCTGAGTGCTTGTGTTATGTGGCGGATTCTGGCTCCCGACAGGCAGCTGACAGTAACCTTCTGCTTGTCCAGCCTAGTGAGTGGGACGTCAGTGTGCCCGACTATAGAGTCACCTATTGCTAGTGTGTTAGGTATGTTATTTCGCCTTAAGGACTGTGATTGTGTAGCACACTGATTGTGTTTTCTGTTGTCTGGTTTGTGATGGGAAGTACAGGTTGTTTGGGTGTCTGCTTTGGAGGTCTCTGATGCTTTTGCAGGTTTTTATTTAGAGCCTCCAAGTATGTATTTGTGTATTTTTTGTCAGTGCTGTTTTAGTAGGTCTGTGCGTGGCTGGAGTTGTGCAAGTCTTAACCGTCTCCTCTTGACTGTTTGTTCCAGTCTTGGGTGGAGACAGCTTAGCTTCCAATTTGGCTGTATAATTGCATCTCTCACATATGTTAGTGTTTTGTGGTAGGAGGAGAGGGTTGCCTGTGTACATGAGACAGTTGTAACATTACCTCAGGATACACAGATTCAACAGCTGGACTGGAGAGTGCACCTGAAGTTGCCCTTTGGTCATGCCTGAATGGTAGGGTGAGCTGCTTAGTCGCTTGGTTGGTGAGGGGTGGATAAAGTGCCTTGCCCTGCTGGGCAATCAAGTGTTGGGGTATATTAATGCTTGCTGTTAAGTCTGAGCAAGTGCTGGACTGTAGGATGCTTTTTGAGTGCTTAGGTTGAGAGTTAGACTAGTTTCAAATGAATAACTGAAGAGGAGACTTAGTGGAGCCGGGAATAGTTTAACCCTAGCTTAACTGGTGCTGCCCGGCGCACAAAACCGTACAAACGCGTTTTTTAAACTACTAACTTCTGGGCTGGAACCACTCCTCCAGGGACAGATGGCTGCTCAAAGTTCCCTTCTCTCAAAGGTGAACAGAGAAACTTCCCTCTATCCAAGTTAAGGTATGGGCAACTCGGAAACTTGTAACACAGCCCTGAATTCAGCACTAGCCTGAAAACTGGACTATACTAGCTTAGAAAGGCAGGAAACGAGACTTTTTTTTTTTTTAAAAGATAGACTGCTTTTTTTTTCTGGGTGGCACAGGACTGGCACTGCCCTTACTAGGACTGGTTCCGACAGGTGCTTACAGTTCTGAGGGCTGGTGCGTGCAGACATCACTTTTATGGCCCACATTCCTTGAGCCACGTCAGACGTTCCACGCACCATACAGTGACTGAAAACTTGTGTACTGGCCGGACGTTTGCGAAGCAAGAGGAATAAGCCAAGCAAGCTCAGATGCTCATAAGCCTAGTACTTATTATACAGCAGGAACTTCTTATTGTAACATTTGTTAATGTTATGTACTTCACAGATAAAGATTCTAGTTGTCTAGTGATGTACTATGTTCTTCATCTGCAAATATGTTCTAATTGCTATGTAAATTGTTAATCGCTATGTAATCCAATGTAACTACTGTCTGTTTATTTTAACTGTGGAGCTTTTCTCCCCGGGCCTCCGTTGAAAATGGACCTACGTCCAGTCGTACACTCCCAGTCAACAAATATAAATAAATAAATATAAATAAATAAACCCATATACTGAATACTGCAACATGGAAAAAGATGACATCTATGGTTATATGGCAAGATTTTACACAACTTTTCTTTCTTTTGTGTTGTCTTTTGCTAGGGCTACGGCAGAAGTGTAATGGCTAGTTAAAGAGGAGACCGGTTAAAAAAAAAAGCTGGATAAGAGGGAGTCTACTGTACGCGCATTTTGTAGCATTATTTACTTTGAAAGTGTATTCAGATGACACGAATAAGAAGAGAGACGAGTAAACACTTTTTTACTAGCACACCACTTGGACATTTCTGTCTGCTATTGGTATGCCTAGATGGCTAATTTACTAAACTTTGCGGAGCAGGAAATGTGATAATATGGCTTACTGAGGGAGGAGAAATGGGTGGAGTAACTTGAGAAGGAATTGAAGCTCGCAAAAGCAGCATCTCCGAAAAAAGACTCATCTCAGCAATGAATTGATATTTCTGGATGCTTTTTTCACAGAATGAGCAACACATCACTAGGAAAAACATTTGCAAGAGGCAGTGCATTGCAGTAAGTTGTACTGGTCCTGAGGTCTCGGAATTAGCACTGCTTCTCTGTGTTTCCATTCTAAGTGAATGGAACTGAGATTTGACAATCCAGACCATGGGCATTATAATATCAATAAATGTGCCATCACAGCACACTGTGGGGAAATTTTTGCATTAGAAGTAAGCAAAACTCTCATTAGGATGCATTCCCCCAGAAGGACATTGAGGGTTACAAAGGGAAGAAAAGTAGTAGTGACTACTACGGTCTGGCAGGTATAGGTTAGTAATGTGTAGAAATTTAAGAAAAGATTAAAAAAAAAAAGTTTTTTTTTCTGGAGTGGTCATTTAAGGAAGGGACCTCTTGTAGGTCATCAGAGGTAATAACAGTGTGTTATGTAATGCTGCAGTTGCAAGAAAACTAATACTTTCAGTCATTTTCTTTACAGCATGTAAGCATCAGTGCTTCCTTTGTTTTCCTTTAGGAGTATTGGGTCGTGAACGATCAGATAGTGGAGGTTCTGGATCTGAGTCCTTTGAGAGGCACCAGTCCATCATCAGGGAAAGAGGTACCCCTCCCGTTGAATCCAAACTCCCATGGACTGATGTATTTGAATCTCCTGACGCAAGACCTTTGCATCAGCAGGAAGAGGAGGAGAAAGCCATTAGGTGAGTAAGTCCGTAATCACCAGCCAGTATTTGTTTTATTGCTGGTTTTTTTTTTCATTTAAGTAGAATCATTTTTGTTCTAGATGTTCATCGTGTTTCACTGTTGCAGTCATTACACTTGGGTTGTCCTGCTGGCAGGCTACCCGCAGTCGGCCCGAATTCCAAAGTCCTGGTCCGGCATCGGCTGCTGTCGCCGTTCCCTGACGTCAGTGCGCCAGGGGTATAAAAGATGCAGCCAACGCTATTTTCTCCAGTCTTTCTTGTCGCGTGGTGCCTGAAGCAAAAGCAGTTCGCAAGTGCCGGTTGGCAGACTCCTGAGATTTTCGAAACTGAATTTCAGATCTGAAGTCTTCTATAAAGCTAAGTACCCCATTGGGGAAACTTTTTTCTTGCTCCAGACCGATGTCAGAAAAAGTTAACAATTGTATTTCTTGTGGGAAGCAAATGTCTCATAAGTATTTTCATTCTTACTGTATTCCTTGCCTAGGCCCTGACCACAACATTGCTAGTTGTCAGTTTTGTGCTAGATTTAACCAACACACTATTAAGCGTCGGTACGATTTTGCTTTTCATTATTTTGGTCGAAGGTTTAACTATATAATGCCGTCGGAACAGCCAACGACTGCAGTTAATAAAAAGCACAAGGAAAAAAAAAAGACGGGCAACAGAGGTCCAAAACTGACGACGAAGCCTTTTGTAGGTCAGTCGCCGGTTCTCAGTGAGGTGCTTTCGCAGCCCCTGACACTTGCTACCTCAGTGCCACAGGCTGCCTCCGACTCCCACGTGGAGACGACTAGGCCTCTGGATGGATACTCAAGGTATTGAGCCTTTGGAAACGAATTCCTCAGATGGGTCCGGAGCCGCTGAGCAGGCATCGGCTTCTGAGGGTGTTTTCAGACCTACACAGCTTTATATTAAGCCAACTTCAGCATCCAAGACAAAGACCAAGATAGTTTTAAAGACAAGGAAACAAGTACAACATTCTCCAGGACAGACTTCCATGCCTAAGAAACAGATGCTCAAAATGGCCGAAGACCTAATTATTTTGATCAGGGGTTCCCATCCCCCTCCTGATAGAGGCCTAGGCAAGACACTGAATTATTCCTCTGATCAGGTTTCCATTTCCTCTGACTCCTCTTTAGAACAGGGATACTCCATTCCTCCCCATGAGGATTCTGATGCTGAAGAATCTATCCCTTCAGCTTCTCCTCCTGAGGATTACTCCTTTGGGGAAACCCTGCATATCATGAGGGAGCATTTCCACTGGGAGAGCCAAGATTACTCAGATTCTAAGAAAAGGCTCAGAGACTTTCTTTTACTACCTCAGCACAGACCTCTTGCTATTCCACCTGTTCTAGACATTGTAGATGTATTTTCAGAGTCCGGCCTGTCTCCCGAATCTTTACCTTCTGCACCCGTTAAGCCAGGTAGATACTACAGGGTTCCAGATTCTCATAAATTTCTAAATAAAAACACTGCTGCTGACCCAGAAACTATTTCTCAGGGTCGCAAAGGGGTCAAGGCTGCTAATGCAAAAAACCCTGTCCCCTCAGATAGAGATTGTAGGGCACTGGACAGATGAGGGAAAAAATTTTTACACTTCTGCTACCTTGGCTGTAAGGGCTTTAAATTGTCAGTTTAATATGCTTAAATATCATCAATACTTAATGTCTCTGCTAAAACAGAAAATGTTGACAAATTCTGAGAATAAGGAAATGCAGGATTTATTGCATGCTGCTGAACAAGTGGGAAAACTTACTTTGCAATGTGGTTATGATTCACTGGAGGCCTCTTGCAGGGCCGCTGTAACAGATTCCGTCATTAGAAGGCATGCTTGGTTAAAGGAACAGACTCTGCCTGAGCATGTTAAAGCAAAATTATTGGATGCTTCATTACAGCATGATACTTTGGTGTTAAGGCAGAAGAGATGTTGAAGAAAATGGAGGATAAAGCTAGATCTATGCAGACAGTAAAAGATTTATTATAGGTACAGCCACCCAGATTTAGCAGGAACTAGCCTTCTAAGATTTGGTCCTTTCCCATGTCAGACAGGCCACAAAGAGGCAGATAGAGATGCCCTAGAGGCAGACAACAGCCCCAGGGTTCATACAGGCCCAAACAATGGGGTGCTTCTACCTCCAAAAGCGGAGAAGACAAATCACAGCCATATAGGAAACAGTCCCAATGACTTCCCTCTGCCAATGCCAAGCATTTACCTTTTGGCAGCACCCTTAGGGGGAAAACTAGCACTTTTTTCACAAAATTGGCCCATGATCACCCAGGACAAATGGGTCTTAAATATAGTCTCTCAGGGCTGCAGGTTCCAATTTCACACCCTACCAAAGGCAAAAGGTATGCCAGACCTGCCACACAATCAATGGGCAGAGGCACAAAAACAAGGTTCATCTCTCATGGACATGAGGGCTATTCAGCCAGTGCTACAACAAGAGCAGGGACAAGGATTTTACTCAAGACTTTTCTTAGTACCAAGAAAGGACAAAGCATGGAGACCAATTCTGGACTTGTCTATTCTAAATACTTTTCTGGATGTTCTGAAATTCAAAATGTTTTGACTGCAGTAGCTTCTGCCCATGCTGGGCAAGAAGGCTTGGCTTGTAACTTTGGACCTCAGAGGCATACCTGCATGTCCCAGTCAGACAATCTTGCAGAAGATACATCTGATTCATAGCTGGCTCAATGCACTACCAATTCTCTGCACTGCCCTTTGGCTTATCTACTGCACCCAGGGTCTTCACAAAATGCCTGGTACCATTAATTGCATTTTGCAGACAAAGAGGAATTCAAATATCTCCCTACTTGGACAACTGCCTTATTCAAGCAGAGACCAAAGACATTCTACTAAAGCATCTGGCGTTTGTAAAAAGATTGCTAATTTGCCTAGGGTACACAGTAAATGAAATGAAATCAAAACTAGTACCCTCTCAGGAGATAATATTCCTGGGTGCAAGCTTAAATACAACTGCCCAGATGGCTGATCTCACGCCAGACAAACAAAGGCAACCGACTTCTTACTTCGAAAGCATGGCAACAAAGACCCAGTTATCTGCAAGAAAAATTCTGCAGGCTCTGGGCTACATGGCCTTCTGCATTCTGCTAATTCCATATGCAAGACTGCATATGAGGAAACTACAATGGTATCTAAAAAGTGTTTGGACTCAACATTGCCACAGCCTGGAATAATTAATTTCTCTCATTCCCTGCCTGCAACAGGAGTTTCAATGGTGGGCAGAGGCCTGTCACCACAACAAGGGACAGCCATTCACTTCACCCACAGCCAGGCAAACACTAACAACAGATGCATCAGATTATGCCTGGGGGCCCCACATGGCAGGAAAATGTATTCAGGGCACATGACCCCCAAGCTAAAAGCATCTTCACATCAATCAAAAAGAGATGCTGGCTGTACAAAATGCCCTGACAGCCTTCAAGGACCTACTGCATCCAGGACAGCTGCTGATAAAAACGGGCAACACCACAGTTATGTGGTACATAAGCAGGGGGGCACACACTCCTACCCCCTCTGCAGACAAGCCATGATTTTGTGGAACACAGCATTGACTTATCAAGTACACCTGCAAGCACAATTCCTGCCAGGAAAAACAAATACTCTGGCAGACGAACTAAGGAGAAACCTCATGGATCCTCACTAGTGGAAACTAGATCCACAAATCTTCAGCATGATAACAAGGAAATGGGGATGCCCAGACATAGATCTTTTTGCCTCCCCTCACAACTGCCAACAGAGATTCTGCACAAGGACTTATCACAAACAAGCATGGAAAGTGGATGCTTTGTCATTCAGCTGGAACAACCTCACAGTATATGCCTTTCCTCCACTGCCTCTCCTCCCCAAAGTACTCCTAAAGGTCAGACAAGAGAAGCCCCAAATGATCCTGATTGCCCCGGATTGGCCACACCAACACTGGTACCCAGTCCTGAGGAGCTTGTCTCAAGACCCAGCCTGTTCATTGCCTCACATTCCTCATTTACTTACCCAACAAAACAATCCGATCCTGCACAGCCAACTCAGAACCCTAAATCTAGCTGCATGGCAGATAGTGTAACCATTCTGAATACACCTCTCTCTAAAGCAGTTATGGGTGTTATTTTGGAGGCCAGGAGGCCCAGCAGCAGAAAATCTTATGCAGAAAAATGGAAAAGATTCTGTGCCTGGAACCAAGCACAAGGAATTGACACACTTGTTCCAAATATTCCTCAGATTTTACAGTATCTGAGATGTTGGGCAAAGGCCTATCCTTCTCATCAATTAAGATCTATGCCTCAGCCATTTCAGTTCATTACAATACAGACCTGCCTATTTTTTCACATCCATTGTTTAGGCAGTTCCTCAGGGGGACTAAAAACACATGACCTCCAAGGAGAGCACCAATACCTGTATGGGACCTCAATTTTGTCTTGGAAAAACTCACACTGCCTCCTTTTGAGCCAGCCAGTACAGCTGAGATAAAATTCTTATTGTGGAAAACTGCTCTGCTCCTAGCAATAACTTCAGCAAGAAGAGTCTCAGAGTTACAGGCATTAATGGCTGTGGAACCTTTTATCATCTTCCATCCGGACAGGGTTTCTCTGAGGACAAACCCCACATTTATGCCTAAGGTGGTGTCCAGTGTGGCTTTTAACCAAACCATTCATTTGCCTACCTTTTGCCCAAACCCACAGAATAAAGGGGAGAGACTTCTGCATTCTTTGGACATACACAGACAGCTACGCTTCTACTTGGACAAAACTAAAGCTTTCAGAAAAACTGAGCAACTTTTAGTGGCATATGCTGCAGGATCACAAGGAAAGGCTATCTCAAAGCAGACTGTTTCAAAATGGATAGGACACTGCATTCGTTTCTGTTACTCACAACATGGCAAATCAGTGCCTAAGAGCATTAGACCACATTCTACTAGGGCAGCAGCCACCTCAGCAGCCTTCCTCAGAGGAGTACCAACCAAGGATATTTTGGAGGCTGCAACTTGGACTTCAGTGCACACTTTTACTAAGCATTACCACTTGCCTCTTACTCTAAATCCAGAGCAGGCTTTGCCACTGCAGTTCTGCAGGGCCTTATAGCCACTCCTAATTCTGTTTAGACCCAGCTGCCCAACCTCAGCTTTGGGATTCAACCCAAGTGTAATGACTGCAACAGTGAAACACGATGAACATAGTACAGTTGTGTACCTACCATAAATGTAGATTTTAGAGTGTATTCACTGTTGCAGTCCAGGTTACCCACCCACCATCCCCCTTTCTTTGCTGGGACTTATCTGTACTTCTCTATCCTCTACAACCTATGTGGTATATTTGCTTGTAGATGAAGGTATTGTTTAATGTCCTTCAAGGATGCAACTGCAGTCCTGACAATATGGGTTGTCCTGCCTCAGGCAGCCCTTCGGTCGGATTCCAAAGTCTGAGTCCGGGGTCGGCTGATGTCGCCCTTTCCCCGACGTCAGAGCGCCTGGGGTATAAAAGCGTCAGCCGACGCCATCTTCAGTCTTTCTTGCCACGCGGCGCCTGAAGCAGAAGCAGTTTGCAAGTGCCGGTCGACCAGCTCCTGTGTTTTCAGCTACTGAAGTCTTCAAAAAAGCTAAGTACCCCGTTGGGGACCTTTTCTTGCCTCAGCCGATGTCAGATAAAACTGTAAAAGTTAATAATTGTTTAACTTGTGGGAAACAAATACCTCATAAGGATTTCCACTCTTACTGCTTACCCTGCCTAGGCCCAGAACACAACGTCTCGGCCTGTACTGCTTGTGCTTCTTTCAATAAACGCACCCTTAGGCGTCAGACAGAGTTTGCACAGGATTATTTTGGGGAAGATTTCTGTTATATCATGCTGTCGGAGCTTCCGACAGCACATTTACCTAAAAAACGGAAGGATAAGGACCGACACCCGCGGTCTCGGCCGACACCACGCTTAGGCCTACTGCGAGTGTCTTGGTCTCTTCTGAGCCGGTTTCACAACCGCTACAGACTGACACCGCCCTGCCGGTTACTTCGGTACCGGAGGCCAGCTCGGTGCCGGTTTCTGTTCTCCCCTCTGAGACCGTAGCCCAGGATATTTCTAACACCATTTCAGTGGATAAGACTACTCCAGCATGCGGGGCTGCCAGGCCTCCAGTGTCTATGTCTATGTCCATTAAGGCCTACACACGTGCTAAGGCTGCCAAACAGGCTAAGTCTCTCCCTCCAAGATCTGTTTCTCTGGGATCCACTTCTGGTTCTCAAATTTTAAGTTTAGCTGAGGACCTTATTTCTTTAATTAGGGGTTCTCAGCCACATCCAGATAGAGGGTATCAGCCGCCTTCTGTCAAGAGGCCTAGGGTTGAGAAGGTAGATCCCCAGTCCTCCCATGAGGCCTCAGGTGATTCTGCACATTCAGACTACCAGGAGGAGGCCTTCCCGGCCTACGAGGATTCTGATGCGGAGGAATCCCTTCCCTCTGCTTCTCCTCCTGAGGAGTTTTCCTTTGGGGAAACGCTTCATTCCATGAGGGAACACTTCAAATGGCAAGGCCAAGAATACTCAGATTCTAGGAAAAGGTTAAGGGAATTTTTAAAGCTACCTCAGCATAGACCCTTAGCTATTCCTCCAGTTTTAAATGTTTTAGATGATGTGTACTTAGAATCTAGTGTTTCCCCTGACTCCCTCCCCCCTGCTCCTGTCAAGCCAGACAGGTACTACAGGGTCCCAGACACACATCAATTTCTGTACAAGGGCCATACTGCTGACCCTGAAACTATTTCTCAGGGGCCTAAAGGGGTTTTCTCCACTACTGCTAAGAATCCACTTCCTTCGGAAAGAGATTCTAGGGCTTTAGAAAGGTGGGGCAAGAAAGTATGTACATCTTCCACCCTTTCTATGCGAGCATTAAATTGGCAATTTCATATGATTCAGTATCAGGAATACATGTTGGATGACTTGCAAAAGAAATTGGCTTCCCTTGAACCATTAGATAGAAAGGGGTTACAGGAATTGGTTCATAATACTCAGCAGGTTAGCAACCATTTCCTTCAGTGTGGATATGATGCATTGGAAGCTTCATGTAGAGCAGCAATGACAGGTGCGGTCATACGCAGACATGCTTGGTTAAAGGAACAAACATTGCCAGACCATGTGAAAATTAAGCTTTGGACGCACCACTAGAGAAACATAAGCTATTTGGTGCTACTGCACAAGAGGTTTTAAAGAAAATAGAGGAAAAGGCAAAATTAGTGCACACAGTCAAAGATTTCCTCCAGGTACAGCCTCCAAGATTCAGCAGGAATTGCCCTTCTAAGCATTGGTCCTTTCAAGACACAGACAAATTTCAAAGAGGCAAAAACTGACGTGGCAGAGGTAGAGGGCAAACTCGAGGCTCCTACAGAGGATGTCAATGGCAGCCTCCGAACCAGAGAGGTGGGGCAGGACCTTCCACTGCTCCGCAGAGACAATCTCAATTACTTGACTTTGACTCCGCCATCCAGGGCTCAATTAGAAGCACCTTTGGGGGGAAAATTATCTTTATTCTCACAAAATTGGCACAATATTACAAAGGACAAATGGATACTGGACATAATAGACAAAGGATACAGATTCCATTTTCATACACTACCAACATGACATGGCAGGCCAAACCTGCCATCAAATCAAAGGGCAGAGGCACTCAAACAAATAACAAACCTACTTCAAATAAAAGCAATAGAAAAGGTTCCTTCTGCAGAACAAGGCCAGGGATTTTATTCAAGACTGTTCCTTGTTCCAAGAAAAGAAAACCAATGGAGACCCATTCTGGACTTGTCCGCACTGAATACTTACCTTATTGTGCCAAAATTCAAAATGCTGACTTTACAGCAACTCCTTCCCATGCTGGGCAAGGGGTCTTGGCTGGTAACTCTGGACCTCAAGGAGGCATACCTGCATGTCCCAATCAGACAAAGTTGCAGAAGATACCTCAGATTTCTTGCAGGCTCAGAGCATTATCAATTCTCAGCATTGCCCTTTGGCTTATCTACTGCCCCCAGAGTGTTCACGAAATGCCTGGCATCAATAATTGCACATTGCAGACTTCAGGGATACAAATATACCCTTACCTGGACGACTGCCTTACAAGCGGACAGCCAACAAGCCTTGTTAAAAAACTTGGACTATGTCATTCACCTACTGCAGGCGTTGGGATACACAGTCAGTATTCAGAAATCAAGTCTCGTACCATCCCAACAAATACCTTTCCTGGGTGCCACACTGGACACAAACACCCAGATGGCGTTTCTGACAAAAGAAAAACAAAAACAATTACCAGAATACTTCAGAAAATTGGCAGCACACACCCAGATGACTGCAAGGAAAATCCTGCAGGCCCTGGGTTTCATGGCATCTTGCATTCTTCTGATTCCACACGCAAGGCTGCATATGAGGAAACTACAGTGGTATCTAAAACGTCTATGGTCTCAACACAGCCACAACCTGGAAGCATTGATCCCACTCATTCCATGCCTTCAAAAGGAATTTCTGTGGTGGGCTCAAGCAAGCCAGATAAACAAAGGCCTTTCAGCAAGCCTCATACAAGTCAAACCATAACAGACGCCTCAGACCATGGATGGGGGGCGCACATGGAGGGCAGATGCATTCAAGGACAATGGACACAAAAAGAAAAGCACCTGCACATCAACCAAAAAGAAATGCTGGCAATGATGCATGCAATCAAGGCCTTCGAAAAGTTCATGCATCAGGGCCATCTACTAATAAAGACAGACAATACCACAGTTATGTGGTACATAAACAAGCAAGGAGGTACCCATTCCTACCCTCTTTGCAGACTGGCAATGAATCTCTGGGATATTTCTCTACAATTGAAAATAGAGCTACAATCCCAGTTTGTATCAGGTAGGACAATGTTCTGGCGGACAGCCTAAGCAGAAACATCATGGATCCACACGAATGGATGTTGCATCCAGACATTTTCTTACAAATAACTCAAGCATGGGGAAGGCCGGACATAGATCTTTTTGCCTCCCACCTCATTCACCATCTGAAAAAGTTTTGCACAAGGACATACCATCCTCAAGCATGGAAGGTGGACACTCTCTCCTTCAGTTGGAACTCTCTAACACTATATGCCTTCCCACCTCTTCCTTTGATGACCAAGGTGTTACTAAAGATCAAGACAGAGCAACCGAAAGTCATACTGATAGCTCCAGACTGGCCAAGACAACACTGGTACCCACTACTACGGAGCTTGGCACACACCAATCCGTGGCTCCTTCCTCAATGGCCACTTCTTCTGACACAGCACAATTACAGGACACTACACCCCAGCTTGAAAACATTGAAGCTGACAGCTTGGAAGATTCCATGACTATTCCTCAGGATACACTTTCCAAAAGGGTAAAAGATATCATCCTGGAGGCGCGCAGACCTTCCACTAGAAAAACATACTCCGCAAAATGGAAGAGATTTCTTATCTGGAACAGCAAAAAGGGTCAAGACCCATCAGTGATGAGCATTCCACAGATCCTAGAATATTTGGCTGAAATGCTCCACAATGGCCTTTCATATTCTTCCATAAAATACATGCTTCAGCAATATCTGCCAAATATAACACTGATCCGCCTGTATTTTCTCACCCATTGCTAAGACAGTTTCTAAGAGGTATAAAGAACATCAACCCTCCAAGGAAACCACCAGTGCCTGCATGGGACCTCAACTTCATGCTGGAAAAATTAACTCTTCCTCCCTTTGAACCAGCAGCATCTTCAGAGTTGCAATTTCTGTCTTGGAAGACAGCTTTCCTTCTGGCAGTAACCTCAGCAAGAAGGGTCTCTGAGCTACAGGCCCTTATGGCAATACAGCCATTTCTCATTTTTCATCAGGACAGAGTTTCTTTGAGAACCAATCCGTCATTCATGCCAAAGGTGGTATCCAGGGTGTCCCTGAATCAAGCTATTCACCTGACTACCTTCTTTCCCAATCCTCAAAATAAAGGAGAGACTTCTGCACACCTTGGACATACACAGACAGTTGCGCTACTACTTGGATAGAACAAAGTCTTTCAGAAAATCTGACCAGCTTTTTGTAGCTTGCGCTGCTGGATTGCAGGGAAAAGCAATTTCCAAACAGACAGTTTCTAAATGGATTGGAAATTGCATTCGATTCTGCTACTCTCTTCATGGAAAAACTGTGCCAGCTGACATCAGGCCACATTCCACCAGAGCTACAGCCACCTCCACAGCCTTTTTAAGAGTGGCAACAAAGGACATTTTAGAAGCTGCTACATGGAGCTCCGTGCATACATTTTCCAAACATTACAACCTGCCTTTATATTCCAGATCCAGAGCAGGGTTTGCTTCTGCAGTCCTGCAGGGCATTTTAGCTACACCATCTTTGTCTTAGTGCCTACCACCCCCAGGTTGGCTATGGTATTCAACCCATATGTCAGGACTGCAGTTGCATCCTTGAAGGACATAGTACAGTTTTGTACCTACCATAAATGTAGATGTCCGATAGGTATGCAACTGCAGTCAGGTTTTCCCTCCCACCTACCCCTCTGTGGTATTCTTTTGGGTTTCTACCCCTCATTTTAGCTACCTGGGGTAATCTTTTATGGTGTATTTGTTTTTGATGTTGTTGTACTTGTCTGGAATTTTTTCTCCATTTTCAAAATTTAGCCTTCCTTAGAGGGCACCTTGTCTCTGGGGCAAGAAACACTGAAGAAGATGGCGTTGGCTGACGCTTTTATACCCCAGGCGCTCTGACGTCGGGAAGGCGACATCAGCGACGCCGACCCAGACTTTGGAATCCGCCGATCAAGGGCTGCCTGAGGCAGGACAACCCATATGTCAGGACTGCAGTTGCATACCTATCGGACATCTACATTTATGGTAGGTACAAAACTGTACTTTTTAGTGCATGCTTTTATAAGAAATGTTTTTTAGCCTACCCTTTTGGGGGCACCTGACATCTGGGGCAAGAAAAACTGAGGAAAATGGCGTTGGCTGCATCTTTTATACCCCTGGCACACTGACGTCAGGGAAGGGTGACAGCAACCGATGCTGGACCAGGACTTTGGAATTTGGGCCGACTGCGGGTAGCCTGCCAGCAGGATAAACCAAGTGTAATGACTGCAACAGTGAATACACTCTAACATCTACATTTATGGTAGGTACACAACTGTACTTTGTTTGGTCTGTGCTGGCTTTGTATAGTTGCAGTCTCTCTCTCTCAAATCCAAACATTCACAATCTCTTTTCCCATTTGTGCACACATGGTGTCGGGATATTTCTTCAACAGTGACCATCTAGAACCAAGTTTTACACCGCTGATCGGCTGGCCCTGATATGGCTGTTTTTCCGTACCACACAGACCTGTGGCCAATTTAGTGTGTTCAGTTCACATATTGCTCGTCTTTGGAGTGGGAGGAAACGAGCACCCGGAGGAAACCCATGCAAACACATGGAGGACATACAGACTCTACACAGAAGGCTCCTCAGCCAAGAGCCCAACCTGAGAACCTCTTGATGTGAGGCAGTGATTCTAACAGTTGGTTTTCATCGTTTGAAACTTGGTGGCTGAACTACGTTCTTGTTGGTTTTCATCGTTTGAAACTTGGTGGCTGAACTACGTTCTTGTTGGTTTTCATCGTTTGAAACTTGGTGGCTGAACTATGTTCTTGTTGGTTTTCATCGTTTGACTTCTTTTTCGTGAACTTGGTGGCTGAACTACGTTCTTGTTGGTTTTCATCGTTTGACTTCTTTTTCGTGATACCTGATGAAGCAGTTTTTGATGATTTGGAGCCAAAATATTGCCACCCTAGACTTGAATTTTGTACTGCAAAAGTTTGCACTGGGCTCTAAAGTTTCTGTCCTGGAAAACATTTCATCTGATGTTGCCAATCTTCATTTATTCCTTGACCTGTGGGTTTAGTTCCGAAATCGGAATTGACTCTGCCGTACTACAGCCAGTGAGGACGAAAAACTGTTGAGCTTTTCTCCCTAACCATAATGCTCCTCTCCATTTTATCTCAGATCTTGTTTGCTGCTGGTGTCCGACACGTCGCCAAACCTGTCAGGCTAAGTACAATTATATTTTAAAATTCTGTAGTTTATTTTATAGTCTCTCTGCTTTAGTTTAGGAACTCCTTGCAATAAGTTTTTTTTCTTCTTTATCTCCTTTCCATCACTTTTTTCACTTCGGAAAATCTTCACTACCATAGTTGGTAGACTTTATTTTCTTACTTCATTACTTTCTACCTCAAAAAAAAAAAAAGTTTTATTTACCTATATTTATATATACCACAGGTATTTTGTCTGTTGTTGGTAGCACTTTACATTTTTCTTTCCTTTTTGTCTGTATGTATACCTTTGTACCGTTGGGTATTCTAGGCCTACCATTTCTGGTAGCACTTTACTGTAATTTTTTTTTCCCCAGCTCTAATTTCTGTTTGTGCTAGATATGGTTGATAAATTGCACTTCTGGCTTTAAAAAGATGTCAGAAGTACGATAGGAAAATGCCAAATTCTGATGGGCATTTATTATGTGGTGTTTAGGCTCATTACATCGTCAAGAAGACTTCAGTATGCCCTGGATTCAGTCACCGAGCTTTGGTTAAACGAAAAAAATAAATTAATGCTAAAGGGCATACTTAAATCATCTTTTGAGGAGGCCTTATTTGGTTCCAAATCGAAGACATCACCCCCCCCCCCCATGTTTCGCTGTTGCAGTCATCACTGTGGGTTATATCCCACTGACAACCTGACATCAGTCCCTGGCGACCTGCAGCTGATGCAGGATGGACAATCTTTACTCTGGCATTTGGGCCGGCCGAGGGCTACCCAGCAGGGATAACCCACAAGTGATGACTGCAACAGTGAATACAGTCTAATATCTACATTTATGGTAAGTGTGCACAACTGTACTTCCTTCTTCCTCTTCAAAAAGCAAGAAGCATAAGAAGAGAAGTCACTGACCTCTCTTTTGGCACCGATGACCAAGAAACCTGATCTCTAGAGGGTCCACAAATGGCTATGGAACTGAAAGCCTCTGCTCCGAGACCACTTGCATCTTTGACACTGGAGTAGACATTTGAAATACTTGACACAATAAACCTCTGTTCCACCCACATACTGACACCACCACGTATGGTTCTGACAATAATTCTTCAGGAACCAGAGTACACATTTCCAAGAACACTATTTCCTATCTATAGATCCATATGCAGGACAGTTGCCTAGTCCTTTTCTGGAGAGACCTAAAATCTCAGTCCATCCAATCAGTTCGCTCCACCAGGACCTTATCAGCATTGGACATACTGAGGCTGGTGGATCAGGTTCTTGTGAGAGGCTTGCCTTCTATGGTCCTCTGTTCCAACTGCCTCCAGTTACGGAACTACACTCTCCGTGACTCCACCAACTCTTCTTCCTCTGACCCCATCTGTGGTTTTGGAGACTCTGGCTCTGATCCCTCTGACATCGACTGCTTTGGCTCACCCCAGTTATTTTTATCCGGAGCCAACTACTACCCTGAGGTCTTCTGTTCTCTCGGAACCTGAAGGCTCCCAGGTTATGGGTTCCACAATTGGTTCTGAGGGGCAGATTTCGACTTCAGTTTTCTCAGAGCCATCCTTGCACATCGGGGCATTGGCACGTGTGAGCTGCACTCTGGCTTTGGCGTTGGGTGCGGTCTTCTTGGAGCAGGGAATGATCCCTGCTCCTTCCTCTCATTCTTACTCTGTTAGCCTCTACATCGGGACAGGGGCCAAATCTGCAGGATACACTGTCCAGGTTTTGTCATCTTATGACACTACTTCAGATTTTCCCACTGAAGAAGTCGTTGACAAAAAGTGCAAGAGGAAGCACTTGGATTCCCTGGAAGAATCTATCACTGAGGATACTGACTACGATGAAGGTAAGGGTTCCCTTAGGTCACCCCCTGAAGATGTCTCCTTTGGAGA
The DNA here is from genome assembly GCF_019279795.1 of Protopterus annectens. Lineage (NCBI taxonomy): Eukaryota > Metazoa > Chordata > Ceratodontiformes > Protopteridae > Protopterus > Protopterus annectens. Next base: position 667,687,823 of record NC_056743.1, read on the forward strand.
CATCCAGCAACCCTTTTATTTAGGGATCTCAAGTCCCAGCATCCTTCCCCCGAGGAGTCAGTATACCTACAAGCTTTCGGCTCTTGCCCATCTACTTCTTGGTGACTCCACCAGCTCATGATCTCATTAAACTAATTGCGCAGCGGGTGTGGAAGGCTCCAGATTTCAGAGAGCCAATCAATAAGAGGCCAGACAAAATTATCTCAGCTCCTGAAAGTTTTCAATTTTGGGCTAAAGGGTTAGCAGTAGATGCCATAGCAGCCACAAAGAAAGAACTGTCTGAGGAGAGTTCTACCATCCATTTTCCCATTTGCGAGTCTCTGGCAATGGATAGGTTTGGAAAGCAGGTATGCGCTTCTTCAGCCTTTGCTCTGTGGTCATTGAACTTTATGCACATTTCACTAGATTCCAAAGTTATTTGATTAAAGAGTTATCAAATACCCTTGTAGGAGCCATATCTGAAGAATTTAAAGAAAAGGTTGCCTCTCAGTTGGCCACCTTTGAGATGTTCATCGTGCATACAGCTGCAGTCATAACAGATGGGTTATCCTGCCGTCAGGCGGGTCCTCGGTCGGCCGAATTCCAAAGTCTAGGTCCGGCGTCGGTTGGCGTCGCTTCCTCCCTGACGTCAGTGCGGCAGGGGTATAAAAGAACCAGCCGAAGCCATCTTCAGTCTTTCTTGCCACGCGGTGCCCGAAGCAGAAGCAGTTCGCAAGTGCCGGTCGGCCAGCTCCTGAGATTTACGAAAATATTTCAGCCGAAGTCTTCTTGAAAGCTAAGTACCCCATTGGGGAAACTTTTCTTGCCTCAGACCAATGTCAGACAAAGTTAATAATTGCATTTCATGTGGGAAGCAAATACCGCATAAGGATTTCCATTCTTTCTGTATTCCTTGCTTAGGCCCAGACCACGACATCTCGGCCTGCCATTTTTGTGCTAGATTCAACAAACGCACTATTAAGCGTCGGGAGGAGTTCGCCCAACACTATTTTGGTAAAAAATGTAATTACATTGTCGTCTGATACTCCGACTCCAGTTTTGAGTAAAAGATGCAAAGATAAGGACCGACATACGAGGTCCGCGACTTCTACCGACACCACGCTAAAGCAGACTACCGGTGATCCGGTTCTCAGCGAGGCGCCTACGCAGCCCCTGAGTACCGATGACGCTTCATTACCAGTGTCTTCTGTGCCCGAGGTCGCAGGCTCCTCGGCCCCCATTCCGACTACAGATACCGACACCACTCTTGGGGAAACTCAGAGTTTAGACAGGCCTGCCACTTCTCAAGGTGTCTTCAGGCCTTCCTCCTTTTCCATTAAGGCTTTCACAAAATCTAAAGCAGCCATGAAAACTAAAAAACAAGGTCCACAGACCCCCTCTCAAGGCCCCATGCCTAAAAAACAGATGCTCAAAATGGCTGAGGATTTGATTACTCTTATCAGGGGTTCTCAACCCCCCTCGGACAAAAGGCCCAGATTGGAGGAAGACTACCCTTCCTCAGATCAAGCCTCTATTACCTCAGAACATTCTGAGGACCAGGAATATTCATATTTCCCTTTTGAAGACTCTGATGCTGAGGAGTCCATTCCCTCAGTCTCCCCCCCTGAGGACTATTCTTTTGGGGAAACCCTGCATACCTTGAGGGAACACTTTCATTGGGAAGGCCAATATTACTCAGATTCCAAGAAAAGGCTCAGGGATTTTCTCTTGCTTCCCCAGCACAGGCCTCTGGCTATCCCTCCTGTCTTGGATATATTAGATGTGTACACAGAAGCCAGCCTCAACCCAGATTCTTTACCTTCAGCTCCTGTTAAACCTGACAGATATTACCGGGTTCCTGATTCACACCATTTCCTATACAAAAGCCATGCTGCTGACCCAGAAACTATTTCACAGGGTCCCAAGGGAATTAAGGCCTGTACTGCTAAAAACCCATTACCTTCAGAGAGAGATTTCAGAGCTTTAGAAAGGTGGGGGGAAAAAGGTGTACACCTCGGCCACTTTAACCATGAGGGCATTAAACTGTCAGTTCCATATGTTAAGTATCAACAGTTTTTGTTATCTCAGTTGAAAAGCAAAATGACAACCTGAGCAACCAGATTTAAAGGAATTGCAGGATTTGGTGCATAGTGCAGAGCAAGTGGGTAAACATACCTTACAGTGTGGTTTTGATGCTTTAGAGGCCTCATGTAGAGCTGCTGTTAGAGTCTGTCATACGTAGACATGCTTGGCTCAAAGAGCAAACCTTACCAGATCATGTCAAAGCTAAATTTATTAGATGCACCTCTTCAAAAAGATGTATTGTTTGGTGTTAAAGCTGAGGAGGTACTGAAGAAAATGGAGGAAAAGGCAAGATCAATGCAAACAGTGAAAGATTTCCTACAGGTACAACCTCCACGTTTCAGCAGAAACTGGCCTTCAAAAAATTGGTCCTTTCCAGCCACGGACAGACCTCAGAGGCAGATACAGGCGCGAGGGTAGAGGGCAATCTCAAGGATCATTCAGAGCCAGACAATGGCAAGCACCTACACCAAGAGGTGGAGAAGATAGATCACAGTCATTCAGAAAGCAGACACAATGACTTTTTCCTTTGCATGCCAAGCAAAGCTTTAATGGCAGCACCTTTAGGCGGAAAACTGGCATTATTTTCAAAAAATTGGCATATTGTCACAAAAGACAAATGGATCCTGGACATTATAGACAGAGGCTACAGATTCCACTTTCACACCCTTCCAAAAATGAGAGGCATGCCAAACCTGCCACAAAATCGAAGGGCAGAGGCACAAAAACAAATTTCAGCTCTCATGGACATGAAAGCTATTCAAAAGGTACCTGCAAAAGAACAGGGTCAAGGTTTTTATTCCAGACTATTCCTGGTACCAAGGAAGGACAAAGATTGGAGACCTATTTTAGACCTATCCATCCTAAACACATATTTACTGCCAAAATTCAAGATGCTCACATTACAGCAGCTTCTTCCCATGCTGGGCAAGGAGTCTTGGCTGGTAACATTGGACCTCAAGGAGGCATACCTGCATGTCCCTATCGGACAAGATTGCAGAAGATACCTCAGATTTCTTGCAGGTTCAACCCATTATCAATTCTCTGCATTGCCCTTTGGCTTATCTACTGCGCCCAGAGTGTTTACGAAATGCCTGGCATCAGTGATTGCCTTCTGCAGACTTCAAGGGATACAAATATACCCATATCTGGATGACTGCCTGATCCAAGCGGACAGCAAGCACATACTTCTGAAACACCTGGCGTTTGTAATAAAACTGTTGACCTTTCTGGGATACACAGTCAACAAAAAGAAATCAAAAGTAATGCCCTCTCAAACAATAATTTTCCTGGGTGCCAGCTTGAATACAAACACCCAGATGGCCTACCTCACGCCAGAGAAGCAAGGGCGACTATCTCAATACTTCAGCAAAATGGCAACCTTCACCAGGCTGACTGCAAGGAAAGTCCTGCAGGCTCTGGGATTCATGGCATCTTGCATCCTGCTGATCCCATGTGCAAAGCTGCATATGAGGAAACTTCAATGGTACCTAAAAAACTTATGGTCTCAACACAGCCACAGTTTGGAAACAATTATACCACTCATTCCATGTCTTCAAAAGGAATTTCTGTGGTGGGCTCAAGCATGCCAAAGAAACATAGGTCTCCCCTTCTGCATGCCTCAAGTAAATCAAATCATCACAACAGACGCCTCGGACTACGCCTGGGGGGCGCACATGACAGATCAGTGCATTCAGGGAAAATGGTCCCAAAAAGAGAAGCACCTACACATGAATCAAAAGGAAATGCTAGCAGTACAAAATGCTATTATGGCCTTCAAAGACCTACTGCATCCAGGCCAGCTGTTGATAAGGACAGACAACACCACAGTGATGTGGTACATAAACAAACAGGGAGGAACTCATTCATACCCCCTGTGTAGACTAGCCATGTCCCTTTGGAACACGGCTCTGGAATTGCAAATCCAACTTCAAGCACAATTCCTGCCAGGGAAGGAAAACACACTGGCAGACAGCCTAAGCAGAAATATGACAGATCCACACGAATGAAAGTTGCATCCTCAAGTTTTCGCAAAGATAACTCAGGCATGGGGACAGCCAGACATAGATCTCTTTGCTACCCACAGAAATTACCAACTGAAAAAATTTTGCTCAAGGACCTATCATCCACAGGCCTGGAAAGTGGACACACTTTCTTTAAATTGGACAACATTGACAGTCTATGCCTTTCCACCTCTTCCTCTGCTGCCCAAAGTTCTATTAAAAGCCAGAGCAGAGAGGCCAAACATGATTCTCATTGCTCCAGACTGGCCAAGACAACACTGGTATCCACTCCTGAAGAGCCTGACTCATTCCCCACCATGGATCCTGCCTCTAGTGCCTCTTCTTTTGTCCCAGCACAACTTCAGAACTCTTAACAGTCAGCTGAAAACCCTCAATCTAGCCGCATGGAGAATCCCTTGATTTCCCAACAGACCAAGGAGGTGCAGGATGTCCTCTTGGAGGCCAGAAGACCTTCTACTAAAAAGCCTACTCCGCCAAAGGAAACTGTTTTGTGTCTGGAATCAGAAAAAGGGCCAGAATCCTTGGGTAATAAATTTACCTCAAATATTACAGTACCTAGCTGAGATGTTAAACAGTGGACTTTCCTTCTCCTCCATCAAGATCCATGCTTCAGCCATTTCTGCACAATACAACACAGATCCTCCTTTATTCTCTCATCCTCTCTTAAGACAGTTCCTCAGAGGGGCTAAGAATATAAAACCCCCAAGGAAACCACCAGTACCTGCTTGGGACCTCAACTTCATTTTGGAAAAACTGACCCTGCCTCCATTTGAGCCAGCTGCTTCAACAGAACTGCAATATTTGTCATGGAAAACCGCCTTTCTTCTGGCTATCACCTCAGCACGCAGGGTTTCGGAACTACAGGCCCTCATGGCTGTGCAACCTTTCATCATTTTCCATCAGGACAGAGTTTCCTTACGAACCAACCCTTCTTTTATGCAATTGGTAGTATCCAGTGTAGCCTTGAATCAGACTATCCACTTACCTACCTTTTATCCTAACCCACAAAACAAAGGGGAAAGACTACTACATTCTTTGGACATTCACAGACAACTTTGTTATTATTTGGACAGGACAAAGCCATTCAGAAAATCCAAGCAACTCTGTGTCCTATGCTACAGGTGCTCAAGGAAGGGCTATATCCAAACAGACAATCTCAAAATGGATAGCCCACTGCATACGCTGTTACTCATTTCATGGAAAAACTGTGCCTTCAAGCATCAGATCCCACTCCACAAGGGCCACAGCTACCTCTGCAGCTTTCCTCAGGGGGGTTCCTACCAAGGACATTTTGGAAGCAGCCACTTGGAGTTCAGTGCACACTTTCTCCAAACACTATCACCTTCCACTATACTCTAAATCTAGAGCGGGCTTTGCCACAGCAGTCTTGCAGGGCATCCTTGCTCCTCCTAGTTCCACTTAGTGCCTGCCACCCCTTTTTAACTTTGGGATTCTACCCATCTGTTATGACTGCAGCTGTATGCACAATGAACATAGTACAGTTTTGTACCTACCATAAATGTAGATGTTCGAGTGCTAATACAGCTGCAGTCCAGGTTTCCCTCCCTCCATCCCCTCTTGGGACAGGCCTTATGACCAACACCTTCTCATACAACCTGATTGGGGTATTCTTTTATGGTGTATTTGCTTGCAAACTACTGTTTTTTGATTATTTTACATTGCATTATTACATAAGTTTATGTTTTGCCTTCCTTCTGGGGGCACCTGACATCTGGGGCAAGAAAAACTGAAGAAGATGGCGTCGGCTGGTTCTTTTATACCCCTGCCACACTGACGTCAGGGAGGAAGCGACGACAACCGACGCCGGACCTAGGCTTTAGAATTCGGCCGACCGAGGACCCGCCTGACGGCAGGATAACCCATCTGTTATGACTGCAGCTGTATTAGCACTCGAACATCTACATTTATGGTAAGTACAAAACTGTACTTTCTTATCCAACTCATCCAAGAGGCTCATAGCACATGCAGCCGAAGGGACGACCAGTTCAGTATGTACCGGCATAGCCTGGATGTGCTTATGAGAATTTGCAGAGCCATTCAAGTCTTTGTTCATCAATGCACCCTTTGACAGATCTTCTCTTTTTGGCCCAAACATTCTTGAGACCTTGTCCAGGTGTGAGAAAGATGGGAAGACCCTTTCTGCAGTGGGCGTACGTTTTTCTACTCAACAGTCCTCCTCTAGGAACCAGAGGAGTGGAAGGATGTGGTTTCGAAAGTTCCAAGGGCCTTTCCAGGACACACGTGGTAGTACCCCCCCCAGGATCAGAGGGGGGAGTTTTAGTGGAAGACGCTGTCCACGTGGCAGAGGTGGCCCACAAAATCAGGGTTCCAGAGATTTTCTTGGCCAAACCCTACCAGCGCTTCTGAAGGGAGGCCAGATTGCTTGCTTCTGAAAGCAGTTTGGGGACAATTATCCTTACACCAACATGCCTGTCTAAAAATGTCTACAGATGTTTGGAAGCAAAGGATTATTACCAGAGGATACACCATTCCCTATCACACTCATCCCAAAAAAACTCAGAAGGATCCTCAGTGTTCCACCCAGTCAGAGGGAACCAGCAGTTTGAGAAATCAAAAAACTGCTAGAAAAAACCATCCAACATGTCCCCCCAGACAAGAAAGAATCCAGAATTAAAAACTCTGTTTGACAAAATTCTGGATGGTTAAGATTCAGTCCATCCTTCCCTTCTTGGGAAAGGACGATTGGACATGTACCATAGATCTCCAGGATGCATATTACCACATCAAGATGGACAAGTGCTCCAGGAGATTTCTTGGCTTCCGGCTGGGAGATGGTCACTATCAATTCAGAGCCCTGACCTTTGGTCTCATCACAGCCCCCGGGTGTTCACCAAATGCATGGCAGTGGTAGCATCTCACTTGAGACTACACAGAGTGTTTCCTTATTTAGACAACTGGCTCATCACTACTCCCTTTGCTGATTCCAGTAATGCATAAACTTGGTAGAGCCCCTTGCTATAATTGTAGTTGTGCAAATATTTGCAACAAACTGTCCTTTCAACATCCAATAACTAAAGTAATATATGACATTAGGTGTCCGGCTACTTGTAATACAACTGCAATAGTATACCTGGCAGCATGTGAAGGATTTTGTGGGAAAATGTTCAAGGTGACTTGGGGACCACATTATAGAACATAAGTTAGAGATGAGAGGGGTAGCAGCCAATGCCCTAGCTAAGCATATGACGGAGAATGGTCCATCCCATAGTTTTAAGTTTAAAGTGTTAGAAGTAGTGTAGAAAAATTTGAGGGGGAGATATTAATAAGCTAGACATGGCAGAATATAGTTGGACCACTAGGCTTGAGGCGGATAGGCCACCTGGCCTCAATAATATAGTAACTATTAAGCCAGTACTGACTGCTAGACAAAAACAGTATAAATAATAACATTTTCTTCAATTCATGCAGTTGTCATATTTCTGCTTATATTTCTGTTTTTTATTCTTTTTTTACATATACGGATGTGAAATTTTGACAGCTTATGTATTTAGAAAGAATTTTGTGTGTAAATTAATTATTTAATTGTCTATTTAGTTTCATTGGTTGGCTGTGTCATGTGTTCACTTTGGTTAAGTATGAAGTGGGTGTGTTTTAAATGTTTTAAATACTGAAGAAGGATTATACCGAGAGCTTTATTTTTGTTAAAGTGAGCATTTTCATCTAGTTTTTTTTTTGTTTTATGTCATCACTGCTACCACCAGGTGCCTGTTAGAAAAATCAAGAGACTGTGTCCTTCAGACTTGTGCCGACCTCGGAATCACAATAAACCATGAGCAATATTATCTGATTCTTACTCAGAATCTGGAATTTATAGGGGCAAATCTGAATGCGAACACTTCCGTGGCTTGCCTTCCTTTTCCCCATCTAGAAAAGATCAAATCTTAAGTCAGGAGAATAATCATCAGCAAGACAGTAGCTGTACGTCTGGTAGTGCAGGCTCTAGGTTCTGTGGCAGCGACCCTTACCTTGGTACCTCTAGCAAGATTCCACATAAGGATTCTATTGCATCCCAGTGGTCCATTCTTCACCAGTCGATGTTGCATCATATTTTAGTGACCAACCATTGCAAGAGCGATCTTCTCTGATGGGTTCACTCCACAGATATTCTAGCGGGACAACCTTTCATACAACTCCAACCCCAGGCCGTAGTGACCATGGATACCTCCCGGATCAGTTGGGGGGCATTATCTGGGCAAGACAGTCTAAGGCACTTAGTTACTTAGAGGCCAGCTTGCAGATCAGTAGCCTAGAGATGAGGGCAGTGCTGTTAGTGTTGCAGGCCTTTCAAGTTTTTCTTTCTCCAGGGACATTTGCGATCCAGAGAGACAAGATGTCAGTCATCCGGTACATCAGTAAACAGGGAAGAACCAAGTTTTATCCCCTTTGTCAAGAAGCACTCAGAGTTTGCGATTGGCGCTCTCTTCCAACCACTTTTTAATAGCAACGCACATCCCAGGGACTTCCAATGTGATAGCAGACAAGGTGAGCAGATACATTCTCATGCCTCACGAGTGGGATCTCAACCCGAAAGTGGCACAAGTGATTTTTCACTGCTGAGGCACACCTTTCCGTGACCTCTCTGCATCACCCCAAAACAAGTGCAGCAGCTACTTTGCCCTGGTCCCCCTTCTGGGGGAGTCCCTGAGAGATGCTGTCCTTCACTGTTGGCCCTCAGGACTTCTATATGCCTTCCCCCAATACCATTACCCTCGATTTCTGATGAAAGCAACCAGGTTGAAGAGCAAGATAATCCTTATTGCCCCATTCTGGTCTTAACAGATTTGGTTCCCCTTCCTCTGGCCTCACGTGATTCAGCAACCATGGACTCTGGACCCAGCTCCAGATCTCTTGTCCCATCCAGAGGGATTAGTTCACCCAAACCTTCAGAACCTAAAGCTCACAGCATGGCTTCTCCACTTCCACTGATTGCCAGGCATAACACTGACTTCTCCAGTCTGTAAGATTATTTTGGCTTCCCATAAACCCTCCACTAGAAAACTTTATTATAGTAAATGGAAAAAATTCTCATGTTGGGCTTGTAATACTGACTTAGATCCTCTTTCAGTGCCCATCTCAAAAAATTTTTGAGTTTTTGACATTGAAGAAGCATCTGCTTCGACTGTCAGGGTTCAACTAGCAGCCATTTCAAATTTTCACAATGGCTTACAGGAGACACCAATAATGTCTCCCAAACTTTGCAAGACCTTTTTGAAAGGAATCTTGATGCTGAGGCTTCCCATATTTTCCACACTTGTCTTGGAAAACAGGTTTATTAATAGCTATTACCTCTGCTAGAAGAATTTCAGATATTCAGGCACTGTCTTGTAAATCACTGTATTTGATTTTTCACCCAGAGTTTTGTTAAGGATTAATCCATCCTTTCTTCCAAAGATTGTTTTGGAGACCAACATTAATCAGACTATTAATTTACCAGTTTTCTTTTTGCAGTTTTCAAAAAAGAATATTTGCACTTATTTGACATCCACAGATAACTGTGTTTCTACCTTCATAGAACAAGTTCTATCAGAAAATCTGATGAACTGTTTATTGCCTTTTGTAGTGCTAGACTAGGTAGACTAGTATCTAAAGATGTCCTTCTGTTCCTGTGTTGCAGTATTCTTGGTGAGATTTCCTGCCTTCAGGTGACCCATACGTCGGCTCCTATACAAAAGCTTCAGCTTGGCTGTTGAGCTGCGTGGGACATCACACGTAGGGCCATAAACCAGGGAGACTGTGTGACGTCTGCACGCACAATCCTCATTACTTTTCAGCCACAGACGACTTTGCATCGTTGTACGATCGTTCTCCAGACAGATCGACTATAGATAAGTAACCCATTGGGTTTTTTGCATTTCTAATATTTCACCGATCTTTCGCATTGCTTAGGCTTGGTTGTAGTTTTCAGCTGATGTCAGGTAAAAAAGGAAAGTGCCAATGAAGGGTGCCAGATTCCCCATAAGGATGCCCATGACAAGTTTGTTTTCTGCTTAGGCCGGTAATACTACCATAACGCCTGCCGTATTTGTAAATCTTTTGTGCCTAAGACCTTATGTAGCCGTCTAGCCATTTTAAACCTTTACTTAGAAAACCAACGCTTCAAATGGCTGGCTCTTAGGATGGATCCTGTTTCGGATGCCGCCCAAGAACCTCCGTGTAAGAAGGCCAAGATGCCTATGTCTTCATCGCCTGCCGCTTTGCACCCGGACCCCCCCACCAATTACTGATATAGGAGTTGAGCATTTGGCGGATCCTTCGCCTCCATCGACCTCCTTTGCAGAGGCCGCTGCACAGCAGACATCCGGCACTTCCATGGAGCTTTCTCAGATACTGACGCCTGACGATGTCGAGGGGGTACCAGATTTGGGCGTTCCTTCGACTGGGATCCTGACCTCGGATACAGCCGCTGCCAAACCCAGCTGTAGACAGACTGCAACCAAAAAGAAGCAGAAAATTAAACATATTTCACCTGATTCTGAAGCCCCTCCAGACTGGGAGGCCTTCACCTCCTCTCTTATGCAGGCCTTTATGGCCCTTAGGCCTTCTGCCTCACCCACAACTACATTGCCTCTGCTAAGCCCCAGGCCTACCTCTGCTTCTTCTATTCCTATGGCTCTCCTCCCTGAGGAAGAAGAACATGACTGTACCTATTTTTCCTCTGATTAATCCATCTCTTATGCATCCCAGATTGCATCTCCCAAGGAATATTACTCTCCTGATGAGGATTCTGTGGAATGGGATTCTCCAACTGAAGACATTACATTTGGTGAAACCATTACCAAAATGAAAGACTACTTCAAATGAGATACTTCACAGATGACAGAAACCCAAAAAAGATACTGTGAACTGCTGCAAGTGGAGTCCCCCTCCCATTCAGCTGTTCTTCCTGCATACTTGGATGAATTTTCTGCAGCCTTTTGAACTCCTGACTCACATCCCCCTGCACCTAAGCGCCCAGACAGCTTTTACAAGGTGCCAGAGGAACAAAGATTCCTCATAAAGCCACCTTTAGCAGACCCAGCAGTGATTGCCACTGCCCCTGATAAAAGGTCTAGGTTGTTACCATCTGCCTCCCAATTGGCCACAGATCAAGATAGCAAATCCATGGATAGGATAGGCAAGAGTGTGTACACTTCCTCCACTTTGGCCTACAGACCAATTAATTATCAAGCACACATGACCAAGTATGCCCTGGACTTAGTATCCCAAGCCATCTCTATTTTGGCTTCTATTCCTGACAGTCCCATTAAAACGGATATCTCCTCCAAATTATCCTTGGCACAAGTGGCTAGACACACTATAAGATGCAGCTACGATGCTGCAGAAGCTTCTGCTCGCTCTGCAGCATTAGCATATGTCCTTAGGAGATATTTTTGGCTTAGACTACAAATTCTGCCAGAGGACTTCAAGTCCAAAATCTTGAATACTCTCCCCCACCCCCCCAGATCACAACTTCCTCTTTGGAAAGCAATCTGCAGACCTATTTAAGAATCTGCAGAAAAAAGCAGAGTTACAGGATATTAAGCATCTCCTGGAATCCCCTATTTTCAAACTTTATAGGAACTACCCAGCTAAGACTAACTTTGTTAGGCGTAACCCACATTCTGCTGCCTCCTCCTCTAGACCCAGAGGAGGAACTAGAAGATGTTCTTTGTGTTTCACTGTTGCAGTCATTACATTTGGGTTATCTGTTTGGAGTAGCCCTCAGTCGGCCTGATTAACAAAGTCTTAGGTCCTGCGTCGGTTGCTGTCTCTTCTTCCATGACATCAGGTCGTCAGGGGTATAAAACATGCAGCCGACACCATTACATCAGTCTTTCTTGCTGTGAATTGCCCGAAGCAGAAGCAGTTCGCAAGTGCCGGTTGGCCGACTCCTGAAATTTGTTTTAGAGTTTCAGAACCGAAGTCTTCAACTAAAGCACAGAACCCCGTTGGGGAAACTTTTTCTTGCTCCTTACTGATGTCAGTAAAAGTTAACAATTGCATTTTTTGTGGAAAGCAAATACCTCACAAAGATTTTCATTTGTACTGTATTCCTTGCCAAGGCCCTGACCACGACATTCCTTACTGTCGGTTTTGTGCCTTATTTAATCAGCACACTGTCCATCCTCTGTATATTTTCACCTCTAAATATTTCGGTTCTCGGTTCAGTTATCCATAAATGTTGTTGGTTAGCCATCCGACTACCGGTATTCCAAAAAAAACGCAAAGATAGACAAGAGACAGGCCATCTAGGTCCAAAGCTGCCAACGACGCTTCTCCTAAGGCAGTTCGCCGATACTCTGTGAGGTGCTTTTGCAGCCCCTGACACCCACTACTTCTGGTTCGCAGGCCTCTACTGAGACCCATTCGGAGTCCGGTATGCCGCGAGATCCTTCAACTGTGGAACCTGCAGATGTCTCTACCTTGGATGGGTCCGGAGCCGCTGTGCAGGCACTGGCTTCTGAGGGTTTATTCAGGCCTAAGGACTTGCATATTAAACTGACGCGTCCTTCTTTAAGGCCTAAACCTCGAACCATATCTAAGAAACAGATGCCCAGGCCACATGCACAGGCCTCTATGCCTAAAAAACAAATGATAAGAATGGCTGAAGATCTTATAACTCTAATCAGAGGAAGCCAACCACCCCCTTCTAAGAGACCTAGGACTGAATTTGTTTATGAATCTTCTAACCAGGATTCTAATTTTTCTGATTATCTGGATTTACCCTTATCTACTTATGAGGATTCTGATGCAGAGGACTATTCCCTCTGCTTCCTCTCCAGAAGATTTATCTTTTGGTGAAATCTTGCACACTCTAAGGGAGCATTTTCACTGGGAGGCCAGGATTTTTCTGATTTGAAAAAGAGGCTTTGGGATTTCTTACTCCTGCCTTAGCATAGGCCTTTAGCTATACCTCCTGTACTAGAAATTGTTGATGATGCCTTTCCAGAATCTAGTTTGGCCCCTGATTCTTTGCCTCCTGCTCCCAGAAAATCTGTTGGATATTACAGGGTCCCCGATTCTCACAAGTTCCTTTTTAAAAATCCTACTGCGGATCCAGAGACCATTTCACAGGAACCCAAGGGTATTAAGTCGTCTTCTGCTAAAAATCCTACCCCTTCTGATAGAGACTCCAGAGCGCTGGATAGATGGGTAAGAAGGTTTACACTTCTGCAACCTTGGCCATTCGGGCCTTAAACTGTCAGTTTCATATGTTAAAGTATCAACAGCATGATGTTCTTCGTGTTTCACTGTTGCAGTCATTACATTTAGGTAATCTGCTGGCAGGTTGCCCTCAGTCGGCCTGAATAACAAAGTCTTGGGTCCTGAGTCTGTTGCTGTCTCCTCTTCCATGACGTCAGGGGTATAAAACATGCAGCTGATGCCATTTTATTCAGTCTTTCTTGCTGCGCGGTGCCCAAAGCAGAAGCAATTTGCAAGTGCCAGTAGGCTGACTCCTGAAATTTTCGTATTCAAGTTTCAGAGCCGAAGTTTTCAACTAAAGCTAAGTACCCCGTTGGGGAAACTTTTTCTTGCTCCTTACCGATGTCAGTAAAAGTTAATAATTGCATTACTTGTGGGAATCAAATACCTCATAAGGATTTTCATTTGTACTGTATTCCTTGCCTAGGCCCTGATCACAACGTGCCTTGCTGTTGGTTTTGTGCTAGATTTAACCAATGCTCCATTAAGTGTCGGTATATTTTTTGCTTCTAAATATTTTGATTCAAGATTTAACAATCCTGAAATGTCGTCGGTTAGCAATCCGACTATGGGAGTTCACAAAAAACACAGGGAAAAAGACAGAGACATACCGTCTAAGTCCAAAACCAATGAAGCTTCTCCTAAGCCAATCGCCGGTACTCATTGAGGTGCTTTCGCAGACCCTGATACCCGCTACTTTTGAGTCGCAGGCCTCTACCAAGACCCATTCGGAGTCCGGTATGCCGCAAGATTCTCAGAGTATTGAACCCGTGGATGTCTCTCCCTTGGATGGGTCCGGAGCCTATGAGCAGGCACCGGCTTCTGAGCGTGTTTTAATATTAAACTGATGCCAGCAACAAAAACAAGGTCAAAAACAACTTCTATGTCTAAAAAACCGACCCATGATTCACGTGCTCAGGCCCCTATGCCTAAAAAAACAAACCGACGACATTTCAGGATAGTTAAATCTTGAATCAAAATATTTAGAAGCAAAAAAATATACTGACACTTAATGGTGCGTTGGTTAAATCTAGCACAAAACCGACAGCAAGGCACGTTGTGATCAGGGCCTAGGCAAGGAATACAGTACAAATGAAAATCCTTATGAGGTATTTCATTCCCACAAGTTTTTTTTGCTGTTTTTACCTGAGAGACCTTCCTTTTCTTACTTTGAAGAAGTTTAAACTGCTTTATTACCTGTTTTTTTGCATTGTACATTATCTGCACTTAGTTACATTTGGTCAAAAGTTTGTTGTTAAATTTAACTGTTGAGGCTACCCACTAAAGTGAGCTAGCCTGTGTAAGTGATTTATTACTGTTTATCCTGCATTTCTGTGTACTTTTTAACCTAAGAAACAAACAAAAAAAATATCCTTGTTTTCCCGCCTTTCTCGACTAGTTTAGACCAGTATACAGGCTTTGCTGTATTCTGGACTGTGGTGTAGTTCCTGTGTTGTCCATTGCCTTACTTGGATAGAAGGAAGTTTATTTGCTCACCAGTGGGAGTGGGAAGCCTTGAGCAGCCTATCTGTCCCTGAAGGAGTGACCTCAGCACAAGAGCTTGTAGTAATTGGTCGTTTTGGACCATTTCCAGCTCTTTGAAGTTCCATTTGAAATCCGCGTTTGCATGGCTTTGCGCGATTGTGCAGCACCGGTTAAACAGGCTTAAAATATTCCTGGCTCCGCCAAGTCTGCACTTCAATTTTTCCCTTAAGAAACTCTACTTTCAACAAAATCAGTCTATTCGCTTTATCATAAGCCTAGCACTTGCTCCTAAAACCTTTCTTTTAAGTGAAGCACCCTTAAACTAACGTAAGCACTACATCCACCTACAACCCATGCTAATACCCACTTCCCTTCAAAGTCCTCTCTCTGACCCAGTTACACATCACCCCCTTATACTATTCTGGCATGTCGAGTGGTATATTACGGACATCCTCTCCAGTTCAGCTGGTTAATCTGGGAATCCTGAGACAATGTTACAATTGTCTCGTTCACAGACAACCCTCTTCTCCCACCAAACACATGAGAGATGCAACTATATAGCCAAACTGGAGGCTGAACTCTCTCAACACAGGACTAGCAAGACCAGACAGTAGGAGAAGATAACCACACACGCAACAAACCCAGTCCTCACATAAACCAACCACAACTGCAAACCAAACACATAACAACACAAAGACATACTCAGGGGCTCTAATAAAAAACTTACCGAAACAACAGAGGCTCCCAAAGCAGACATCCAAGAAAACACCACCTCAAAACTCTGCACATGCAACACATAGTACACAAAGTCAGTGTGCCAAACAATCGCAGCCCTTAAGGCGAAACACCATGCCTGATACACTAGTAATAGGTGACTCTATAGTCAGACACACTGACGTCCCGCTTACCAGGCTGAACAAAGAGAGGGTAACGGTGAGCTGCCTGTCGGGAGCTAGGATCCGCCACATAACACAAGCACTTAGGTCACTCCAAAGCAAGTACAAATATGACTCCGTCATTGTCCATGCCAGCGTGAATGGCCTGAGACGTACCTCCTTGGACTACATGAAAAGAGACACAGAGGAGCTCTCTTATGTAGCCCAGGCTGGTACGACCCTGACCATGAGCAGCATCTTGCCCTCACCAAGAATGATGCCACAATACAAAGACAGGATGATCGGCTTTAATAATTGGCTCAATTACTGGTGTCATTCTAGGGGGATCCAATGTCTGTCTGCTTGGAATGACATGCTGGACAAGCCACGCTGCTTCACAAGGGATTGCTTGCACTTGTCACCACTGGGCTTCCGGATATTGGCTAATGCTCTTGCCATCCCCATAGTGCCTTTTTTAGGCAAGGCTGAAAAGACAAACCCACCACCTTAGAAAACAATAAAGGAAAAAAACTAAGGGTAATGCTGTTCAACGCCAGAAGTCTAAATCTCAAGATGCAGGCTCTCGAAGCACTCCTCAGTATGGAGCATCGATGTCTGTGCAGTAACTGAAACCTGGTTCGAGGCTCCTGAGAGCACCCCAGCCCTACCAGGTTATACCTCGTGTCATGCATTTCGGCCCCAAAACCTGGGCCGAACCACAAAAGGAGGGGGAGTGTCCATATTCATTAACGACACCCACACCTCCAGGTTAGTGGCAATGCACGAAGCATCGGAGACCATCCATGTGCAACTAGCTGTAGGCAAAACTGCTGTACAACTTGTAGCATGCTACAGACCACCCTCGCAATCTCAGGAACTCCATTCAGCCTTCCTGAAGACACTGGAGGATATGAATGTCTCACCAAATACCATCATATTGGAAGACTTCAACTACCCAAACATAGACTGGGTGCATTACTCAAGCCCCAACACCCTAGCCCAAAGGTTCCTGGAATTCATCAACTCAAATGCGATGGAACAACTAGTCACCTCCCCCACAAGGGGAAATAATATACTTGACCTGATCATCACAAACATGGGGACAAAATGCTCAACACCGGAAGTATACCCCTCACTAGTGAGATCAGACTATAGACGAATAACCCAAGATATTCATATCCCACCTCCACCCCCAGCACAAAAGACCACAGTGAGAAACTTCTCAGAAGTCGACTTTACACTCCTTAGGACTGAAATGGTATCCTTCAAGCCCCCTGGGCCAGTGGAAACCACATCCCACACTGCTGAATCCTTCACAAATGCTTTCTACGGGCATCTCCAAGAATTCATGGATCATGCAATCCCAAATAAAACCAAGACCCTTTCCACCAAAGGCAGGCATCCTATCTGGTGGACCCCAGCCATAAACAAACTTTATAACAAGAGAAGGAAGCTACTGCAAGACAGAGCAAAATCCCATAAAGGGAACGCATCCCTGATTAGTACTAGCAAAAAACTACATTCGCTAATAAAATCATCAAAAGCCAACTTCGAGAGAAAAATCGCTAAGGACACTAAAGATAATCACAAGGCCTTCTTCAGTTATGTTAGAAACCTGGGCGGAAACCCTCAGATATGCGCAGAGTTAGTTCATAACGGCAAAAAATACACTGAACCCACAGATATTGCCAACATACTGGCAGATAGGTTCAGTGCAAATTTCTCCCATCCCTCTCCTCCAAAAGGCGAAATAAATATCTCAGCTGAATGCAACCTCCCTGAAATCTCAGATGTCCAGGTGAGAGCTGCCCTCAGCAAAGCTAAAAATACAGCATCCATGGGACCTGGCGGTGTCCCAGGTTGCGCGCTACGTGAGCTCCTAGAGGAGCTAAACCCGCACATAAGAAAGTTGTTTAATCTTAGCCTTGCTACAGGATACGTCCATGTACACTGGCGTACAGCTACAGTGGTCCCACTCCACAACGGTGGCACCTCTACAGACCCTGGGAACTACCGCCCCATAAGCTTGACCAGCCAGGTCTGCAAAGCTATGGAAAGGATCAATCTGAAGTAGGAGATTCATTTGTCTGCAACCTGTGGGTTATGGATCCGAGATCGGATCCGAACCGGCATGGTTTTCCAGCTATGGATCCAAGCTCTCAGCTCCTCCCCTCACCCATAATGCCCTGCTCTACCCTCATGACCTCAGATCTCGTTTGCCGCGCATGGTGACTGGATTTGTTTCTCAAACTCTCAAGCTAAGTGCTAGTTTTACTGTTAAATTTCAGAATTTTGAAGTTTTTATTGATTTTTTGTGTGAAAGTGTAGGTTTCCCCTTTGATATTTTTACTTTTTAGAGTTAATCTAAAGTTATATCCCTCCCCTCGCTGTTGGCGTAGTGTGTGTGTGTTGGGCCTGTGTGTGTATATTGGTTGTTTAGTTGCTTTTAGTTTGGTAACTACTTTGTTAGATTGGGATGGCAGACCAACCCAAATCTATATTTTCTAAATGCTCCGAGTGTGGCCATAAGCTTTCCCCAGCTGATGGCCACACTGTGTTAGATGCCTGGGGGTTGAACACCTCACATCTGGATGTTCCATTTGTGCAGGGTTCAACCCCAGGGCATTGAAGGAGCGGCGGTCCAAGCTTGTTTTGGCGGGCCTTTTACCGCCGGACTCGGCTCCGACCTCCGCTCCTTCGGGAGTAACCGTCACGGTTATTCCTCTGCGGCACCCCTCCTCCTCCTGGGACTCAACCTCCCGCTTCTGGTTCGGAGGAGAGGGATGCTAAGAAAGGACCGGAGGGAGAAGCACCATAAGCGGCGGGCCGAGACCTCTGTTTCTGCCCCGCCAGCCAAGCTGGCTTCTCCCCGCTCCGTCGGCTCCATTGTCGGCTCCTCCTTCTCGCTCCGGTCTCCAGTGTGTTTTCACCGGGACCTGAGGAGGAGGAGACCCGATCTCCGCCGAGGCTATCGAGGAGGCACTCCAGGCCTACCTCGGTAGCCTCGCCGAGATCCACGATAGCCTCGATGCTGATCTGGACCGGATGATGAGAAGGTTCATCCAGGCCCAGATGCAGATGGGAGTGCTCTTGCCTCTGGGAGCTCAACACCCTTTTTCAAACCGATTGCTCCTTCTCCGACCCGCTATCCGGGTTCGAGCAGCTGAGCTGAGCAGCTTCGAGCCGGGTGGGTCGGCGCCGATAGTACTTTGTACCGGATCCGACCCTGCCCTCGAGTGCATCGGATCCGACCTCTCGGAGCCTGGATCCGAGCCTCGGTTCCGGGGTATCCGTGCTCCTTCGGCGCAGTCTGTGTCGGAGCGCACTGTCCCTTCGGATCCGGCCGGCGCCGCTCCAATCCACTCTTCGGATCCGAGGGGAGCCGATTGTCGGATCCTTTGGTCGAGGTCGGCTCTTCGCATTTGATGTAGTGGAAAGGGCCCTGTTGAGGGTCTCCGGACCCCGCACTTGTTTCGCTCCGCCCCGCCCTCTGCACTGGGCCAGGCTTCCACCATCCGCCCTTGGGAAAGCCCGCTTGTGCCCCAAGTTGCTCCAATGGAACAAGTTGCTGCTTGCGAGGAGTCCTCTGACAGCCCCCAGAGGATGTCCTCAAGCATACGTGCAAAAGGAGGCACATTGACTCCCCGAGTCTCTCACGGAAGACACGGACTTGGAGGAAGGGAAGGCTCCCACGGTCACCCCCGAGGATGTCTCATTTGGAGACCTCATGGAAATGCTCCATAAGGGGTGGTCGGCCCCAAGTCTTCCTCGGACGAGTCCGTGTTCTTGGAGTCATTTGAAGCGGGCCCGTCTACCTCTTGGGTGTCCCTCCTGCCGACCCCTGGTGGACCTCATTACCACCAGGGCGTGGAAGGAACCGGACACCGTGGAGCCAATTCCTAAGAGGCCTGATAGGATCCTCAGCCCACCGTCCGACCGTGCCCATTGGAGTAAGGGGCCTCCGGTAGATGCCATGTTGACGGCGGCCACCAAGAGGGAACTTGCTCAGGAGAGTCCTCAGTCCATCCCCGAGCAAGGCGCCTCGGATGATGGACCGCTTGGGAAGCGGATGTTTAGTTCAGCGACCTTCTCGGTAAGGGCGCTGAACTACCTGGCACACGCCATTAGGATGCAGCGAGATCTCATTAAAGAATACGCAGCATCTCCCCAGAGTCCATGTCGGAGGAGGACAGGGTGCTGCACTCCACCCGCATGGCCACTCTTAGGTCAGTTACTAATACCTCTATGCGGCTACTCTCCCACGCCACGGAAGGTGCCGCTAGAGCCGCAGGGGCAGGCCTAGTCACTAGACGCCAGGCCTGGCTCCGTCACTGCGATTTTTCTGAGCCCTTCAAAGCGCCATTTGAACGCCCCTTTGATGGTTCTGCTCTTTGGCAAAACCGCTCGCGAAACGTTGACCCAGAGCGAGAAGGACGGAAGACGCTGTCTGCCGTCGAATCCGCTTCTCTGCACCCCAGAGGCCCTACTCTAGGAACCAAAAGGGTCAGAAGAAGATGTGGTTCCGAAGTCGCAGCAGTCCCAGCCTGCTCCGGACAACCAGTCCTTCCGTGGCAGAGGAGGACAGGGAGGACGCCCTAGAGGCAGAGGGGCTCCCAGAAACTTCGGGTCCAGGGAACCTTTCTCTGAACGGCCCGCAGCAACCCTGAGGGGTTGCCCGGCTGCTCCACTCTGGAGGCAGTCGGGACGTTTTCGGGGCACCTAGCGGCATGGGAGTCCATAACATCAGACCGCTGGTTTCTCCAAATCATATCCAGAGGATATCGCATCCCTTTCTTCACTTTCCAAAGTTGAAGTCCCTCCCAGACGCTCCACCCGTCAACGGAGGCCGCTTTGGCAGAAATTGGCCATCTGCTAAAGAAAAGAGCCATCCAGCCCGTCCCCCAGACCAGATCGGATCAGGGTTCTACTCCAGGTTCTTTTAGTGCCAAAGAAGACGGGGAACTAAGACCAATTCTAGACCTTTCTCTCTTGAATCTGGCAGTCCCCAAAGAAAAATTCAATGGTCACTCTGCAATCTATTCTCCCCTTCTGGGAGAAAATCACTGGATGTGCTCGATAGACCTCAAAGACGCGTACTACCACATCCTGATGGACAGGCGCCAGGAGGTTCCTCCGCTTCGGCTGGGAGCCAGTCACTACCAGTTCGGGTCCTTCCCTTTGGTCTCACCACAGCCCCCAGGGTGTTCACCAAAGTATTAGCAGTGGTAGCGCCCACCTGAGGCTTCAGGGGTGCAGGTCTTTCCCTACCTGGACGACTGGCTTCTTACCGCCCAACAAGGCATCTACTATTATTGGCGAGACTCCTTTCTCCATCTTGCTCCCTTTCTGGGCATTACAATAAATACAAAGAAATCCAACCTGGCCTACACAGCTCTTAGATTTTATAGGGGCCAGGCTAGACACAAGGAGTTTACGAGCCTTCCTCACTGCGGACAGAGTTCAAAATCTGCAGCTCCAGGTGCGGGCCATTCTCCACTCAAGTTCTGTTCGCGGAGTTGGTCCTGAGGGCTCTAGGGTCCATGGCGCCTGCTATAGCACTTCTCCCTCTTGCCAGGCTCAATATGCACATCCTACAGTGGACTCTCTTAGTACAGTGGTCATACCTTGCTCTCCCTATGCATCATCCCATTGCGATCAGCAAGGCTTGCAAGCGGTCCCTCCTGTGGTGGCTTCACTCTCCAGATCTCCACGGGGCCGCCCATTTTGTGCTTCTCCTCTCGCCACGGTGACCACGGACGCCTCCCGCCTCGGGTGGGGGCATTTTGCGGGCCGGACCGCCCAAGGCACGTGGAACGATTCAGAGACCTTACTGCATATCAACGTTCTAGAGATGAGAGCAGTGCTCTTAGCGTTGCTAGCACTTCAGGACTTTCTTCCCTTGGGAACAATTGCGATTCAATCGGACAACATGTCTGTGGTCTGGTACATCAACAAGCAAGGGGAACAAGGTCTTACCCCTTTGTCGAGAAGCCATGAGAGTTTGGGAATGGGCAATCTCCACCAACCGCTTTCTAATAGCAACGCATTCCTGGTCGGTCCAACATCCTGGCGGACAAGCTCAGTCGTACCATTCTGACCCCTTACGAGTGGTCTCTCAATTGTCAAGTAGCGGAACGCATATTCGCACGGTGGGGAACTCCTTCATGCGATCTTTTTGCCTCTCCCTCAAACACCAAGTGCGACAGTTTTTTCGCTCTGATACCTCCTCCTGGAGGTTCCCCAAGAGACGCTCTGGTGCATGCTTGGCCACCCGGTCTTCTGTATGCTTATCCACCCTTGCCTCTGATGCTCCAAGTTTTTCAGAAAGCCTCTCGGGTGGGTTGCAGAATGATTCTCATTGCTCCGTTTTGGCCTCGACAGATCTGGTTCCCCTTTCTAAGGTCTCACTCGGTGAATCCTCCTTGGATTCTAGATCCCATTCCGGATCTGATATCCCATCCATCCTGCATACCTCCTCCGAATCTGGACAACCTGAAGCTGACCGCTTGGCTGTTCCAGTTCCACTCTTGATCAGGACTCCCGGTATTTCGTCACCTGTTAAGGCAATTCTGGTGGCAGCTCATAAACCGTCCACTAGGAAGGTCTACCGCAGCAAGTGGAAACTGTTTTCTTTGTGGGCGGAGCGGCAAGGCCTGAATCCCTTCACGGTTCCTCTCCCCTTAGTGCTTGACTTTCTAACCACTCTTTTTTTAACGATGGTGCCAGCAGTTCCACAGTCAAAGTACAACTGGCGGCAATTTCTCATTATCACATTGGCCATGACTCTAATCCTCTTATGTCAGCCAAGTTGTGTAAAATTTTCCTTAAAGGTACTTTTCTTCTCAGGCCCCCTGTAAAACAAGCGGTTCCTCCATGGGACCTCTCTTTGGTTCTCCAGGCCTTCACCACCTTCAACCAGCTGCTACGGTGGATCTCAAATTCTTGTCTTACAAGACAGCCTTTTTGGTAGCCATTACATCGGCCAAGAGAGTTTCAGAGCTTCAAGCATTATCAGCTAAACCTCCTTACTTGGTATTTCATCCGGACCGTGTCTACCTCAGGACCAACCCGTCCTTTCTTCCTAAGGTTGCTTCTGAAGCAAACATTAATCAGTCTATTAACCTCCCTGTTTTCTCCCCTAAATATGAAAACAAAGGTGAATATAAGCTTCACTCATTAGATGTCCACAGGCAACTTAGATTTTATCTTAACAGGACGGCTGGTCATAGGCAATCCGACCAGTTGTTTATTTCCTTTGCAAAATTTAATTTGGGCAAGCCAATTTCTAAAGTTTCTCTGTCTCGCTGGATTTCACAGTGCATCTTATTGGCTTATCAAGCTTCAGGAAGGCCCGCACCGGAGGGTGTTCATGCCCATTCAACCCGGTCAGTATCTACCTCGGCAGCCTTCAAGGCTAGGATTCCTCTAGATATTTGTGCAGCAGCAACGTGGGCTTCATCTCATACTTTTATCTCCCACTATAAGTTGGATCTGGCATCTAGGGGTAGAGCATCATTTGGCTCCGCGGTGCTCCGGAATATCCTTCCATGATGGCCGCCCAAGACTCAGGTAGCTGGGGACTCTGTCCCACAGGTTGCAGACAAATGAATCTCCTACTTCAGATTTAGAAGTTGTGTATTCGCCATAACGTTCCATCTGAGTAGGTGTATTCATTTGTCTGCAACCATCCCGCCCTCCTATCCCCCTGGCCTTTCAGTTTCCTGCATATTATCTGTTACCCTTTTCAGGGTGTTGTTGCTGTTGGCAAACTCGATCTGAGGTCGTGAGGGTAGAGCAGGGCATTATGGGTGAGGGGAGGAGCTGAGAGCTTGGATCCATAGCTGGAAAACCATGCCGGTTCGGATCCAATCTCGGATCCATAACCCACAGGTTGCAGACAAATGAATACACCTACTCAGATGGAACGTTATGGTGAGTACATAACTTCTAATTATGGAACTCATAAACAAAGACATCGGGGACCTACAGACAATTGACCCTACCCAGTTCGGCTTTGTAAAAGGCAGATCCTGTCTTTTAAACCTGGTGGACTTTTTTGAAACTGTCACTAGAGCCATCGATGAAGGCAAAGCAGTTCATACAGCCTACCTGGATCTGGCAAAAGCCTTCGACACAATACCCCACTCAGGCATCATAGACAAGCTCAACAGCTTAAATGTAAACCCGTTTGTCTCAAGATGGGTTGCAAACTGGCTAAAGGACAGAACTCACAAAGTCAGAATAGCTGGAGCTATGTCAGACTCTAAGCCAGTCACAAATGGAGTCCCACAGAGCTCTGTCGTGGGACCCCTCTTGTTCGGCATTTATTTCTCAGATGTGCAGGCAAACATAGGGGGGTTGTAGCTGACAAAGTTCGCAGACGACTGCAAACTAGGCGCCATAGTCGACGCACCAGCTGACACATGCATCCTCCAGAAGGGCCTCACAGAAACAGACGACTGGTGCCAGAGTCATGGCCTTAAACTAAATGCCAAAAAATGTATAGTCATCCCCTTTGAAAAACAGTACCCACAAATTACCACATAGGTGGTAATCCACTAAGTACGGAAAAAGTAATCAGAGACCTGGGGACCCAAGTTGACAGTGACCTCTCATTTGACACCCATGTCGCCAAAGTGGTTAGAAAGACCTTCTACGTTGCCCACCTTATCATGAAGGGATTTACATCCAGATCAACGGATGTCATTGTACCCTTATATTCCTCCCTTATCAGGCCTATGATTGAGTACAATGCCCCATTTGGTATGTACCTCACCCGGCACCTGCAGCAGCTGGAGAGACCCCAAAAGTACCTTACCAAGAGGATCAAGGGTCTCCAGCATATGTCATATGCTGCCAGATTGAAAAAGCTCCAGCTCTATTCAGTGGCATACCGCCTGCTCAGAGGTGATCTGTGCCTTACGTACAAGGCCATGTCCAATTCAGAATTAATGGACATGTTCCACCTCAAAAATCCAAATCCATCAGAGCCACGAGAGCTAAAGATCTAAACCTCAGCACAAATATGAATAGGACATGCTGGAGGGACAGATTCATAACCCAGAGGCTTCCCGCACTCGAACAGGATACCTGTCCATGTTAGGCAGAGCCCCTCACTGACTCTCTTCAAGAGAACTCTGGATGAATGGATGGGTGATCGTAGGTTTACCCCAGGGGTCATCTCTGTGTCATTGCTAGATAGAGGCACAGTAAACTAAATTTAATTTAAATTGTACACTTTTGTATCATTACATGGGGTGGCGAAAGCCACACACACTTTTGCTCGGCTTATAAATGCCCTAGCTCAGATAGCCTAGTACTATACTATGAAACTATATGCTTAAATATCAACAGCATGTTATGGGCTTGCTGAAATAGAAAATGTTGATTTCTGATTGTGTGGAAAATAGAGTTACAGGATTTATTGCATTCAGCAGAACAGTTTGGAAAGCATACTTTGCAATGTGGTTTTGATTCCTTGGAGGCCTGTTGTAGGGCCTCCGTTACTGGATAATGTGATTAGAAGGCATGCCTGACTCAAGGAGCAAAATCTGCCTGATCATGTTAAAGCTAAATTGTTGGATGTCCCTTTGCAGCATGATACTCTGGTAATAAGGCAGAAGAAGTTTTGAAGAAAATGGAAGACGCAGCTAAATTTATGCATACTGTAAGATTTCTTGCAAGTGCAGCCACCCAGGTTCAGTAGGCACTGGCCTACAAAAAAATTGGTCCTGTCCTGTGTCCAACAGAGCCACTCAGGGCCAAACCCAGGCGCTCAAAAGGCTCCAGATATCAATCACAGGGTTCTTACAGGTTGAAGCAATGGGGTGCCTCCACCTCCAAATCTGCAGAAAACAAAGCATCTCCAAGCACTTTTCTTTTGGCAGTCCCCTTGGGGGGAAAACTAGCACTTCATGCTCAAAATTGGCAGTTATTTACCCAGGACAATTTGGTATTAAACATAGTATCCCAGGGGTACAGTTTTCATTTCCATACTTTGCCAATTCCAAACGGATGGCCAGATCTGCCACAAAACCAGTGAGCAGAGGCCCAGAAACAAGTCATGTTCTTAATGGATATGGGGCCTATTCAGCCGGTACCAGAAAAGGAAAAAGGACAAGGTTTTTATTCAAGACTTTTCCTGGTTCCCAGAAAAGACCATTCATGGCGCCCAATACTGGACTTATCTATTCTGAACACGTTCCTGGACATTCCAAAATTCTGACTTTACAACAGGTGCTGCCTATGCTAGGCAAGAATGCTTGGTTAGTAACTCTAGACTTAAGAGGCATACCTGCATATCCCAGTAAGGGAATCATGCAGAAGATACCTCCGCTTCAAAGCAGGTTTTTTGCATTACCAATTCTCTGCATTGCCCTTTGGCTTATCTACTGCGCCCAGGGTTTTTACAAAGTGCCTGGCACCAGTAATTGCATTCTGCAGGTAAAGAAACATTCAAATTTATCCTTATCTGGACGATTGTCTCTTTCAAGCAGAGGACAAGGACACCAACATCTGGCATTTGTAAAAAAGGCTTCTAACATGCCTAGGATACACCATGAATGAAAAGAAATCGCAACTGGTACCCTCTGAAATAATTACATTCCTGGGTGCAAGCTTGAATACAACTGCCCAGATGGCTTACCTCACGCCAGACAAAGGCAACTGACAACATACTTCAAACAAATGGCAACAAAAACCCAGTTATCTGCAAGACAAATTCTGCAGGCTTTGGGGTTCATGGCATCCTGCATTCTACTAATTCCATATGCGAGACTGCATATGAGGAAACTTCAATGGTACCTAAAAAGTTTATGTAGTCAACATTGTCACAGCCTGGAAACAGTGATTCCTCTCATTCCCTACCTACAACAGGAGTTTCTTTGGTGGGCAGAGACATGTCACCAAAACAAGGGACTGTCATTCACTCGACCCCCTGCCACCCAAACCCTAACTACAGACGCATCAGACTGTGCTTGGGGGGCCCACCTGGCAGGGAGAAGCATTCAAGGCAAATGGAGCCCAAACCAAATGCATCTGCATACCAGCCAGACAAAAAGGCTAGATGTTCAGAATGCTCTGACAGCCTTCAAGGGCTTACTTCATCCAGGACAACTACTGATAAAGACTGACAGCAACACAGTTATGTGGTACATAAATAAGCAGGGGGGTACACATTCCTACCCCCTTTGCAGACTAGCCATGGCCTTGTGGAACACAGCCTTGACTTACCAAATACATCTTCAAGCTCAATTCCTGCCAGGAAAGCAAAATAGTCTGGCAGACCTAAGCAGAAATCTTATGGACATGCACAAATGGAAACTGGATCCACAAATCATCAGCTTGTTAACACAGGAATGGGGGAGCCCAGACCTGGATCTATTTGCCTCTCCCCAAAATTATCAGTTGGACAAATCTTGCACAAGAACTCATGATAAAAAAGCATGGAAAGTGGATGCTCTGTCCTTCAGATGGAAAAACCTATGAGTCTATGCCTTTCCCCCTCTGCCTCTGCTCTCTAAGGTCTTACTAAAAGTCAGACAGGAAAAAACAAAAATGATCCTTATTGCGCCAGACTGGCCTCGCCAGCACTGGTACCCGCTTCTAAAGAATGTCGCACCTTCCTCCATGGTACTTGCCTGAAATACCTCATTTACTGTCTCATCAGAACTATCAAATTCTGAACACTCAGCTCCAAACTCTGAATCTTGCAGCATGGCTAATGAACTAATTATTCAAACCACACCTCTCAGTAAATCTGTGATGGATGTCATTTTGGAAGCTAGAAGGCCTAGTACTAGAAAATCTTATGCTGATAAATGGAAGAGATTCTGTGCTTGGAACCAAGCACAAGGAATAGACACAGCAAAGCCCAATATTCCTCAGATTTTACAATACTTAACTGAGATGCTTGACATGGGCCTATCTTTTTCTTCAATAAAAATCCATGCCTCTGCCATCTCTGCTCATTACAGCACAGAGCCTCCCCTCTTTTCTCATCCACTGCTTAAACAGTATCTTAGAGGGGCCAAAAATGTAAGGCTTCCCAGGAGAGCACCAACTTTTGCATGGGACCTCGCTTTTGTGCTGGAAAAACTCACCCTACCGCCTTTTGAACCAGCAGCTACTGCGGATATATAAAATTTCTATCTTGGAAAACAGCTTTTCTTTTGGCAGTCACTTCAGCAAGAAGGGTTTCAGAACTACAGGCGGTCATGGCAGTGGAGGCTTTCATTATATTTTACCCAGACAGGGTGGCCCTCAGGACCAATCCTTTTATGCTTAAAGTGGTATCCAGTGTGGCTGTTAACCAGACCATTCACCTGCCAACATTTTATCCAAATCCGCAGAACAAGGGGGAGCGGATTCTGCATTCATTGGACATACACAGACAACTAAGATTTTACTTAAACAGGACCAAATCTCTAAGAAAGTCTGAGCAACTACGGGTAGCATTTGCTGCAGGATCAGAGGGGAAGGCTGTATCGAAGCAGACTGTTTCTAAATGGATAAGCCACTACATTCGTTTCTGCTATTTGCACCATGGCAAACCTATGCCCAGGGGGTTCAGATCACATTCCACCAGGGCTGCCTCTACTTCAGCAGCTTTTCTCAGAGGGGTCCCAACCAAAGACATTCTAGAAGCTGCTACTTGGAGCTCTGTTCATAACTTCACAAAGCATTATCATTTACCTCTCTTCTCTAAATCCAGGGCAGGCTTTGCCACTGCAGTCCTGCAGGGCCTTATAGCAGCTCCTAATGCTGTTTAGTTCCATCCTCCCATCCATAGCTTTGGGATTCTACCCAAATGTAATGACTGCAACAGTGAAACACGAAGAACATAGTACAGTTGTGTACACTTACCATAAATGTAAATGTTCGAGTGTATTCACTGTTGCAGTCTGGGTTACCCACCCGCCATCCCCCATTCTATACCTTTTCTTTCCTTCACTATACTCAAAAGCCTTTGTGGTGTATTTGCTTTTAGTTGAAGGTAAAGTTTTTCTAAAAGTGCATTTATATATTTACAGTTTATATATATATATATATATATATATATATATATATATTTTTTTTTTTTTTTGCTCCCCATTTGGGGGGCACCTGACATCTGGGGCAAGAAAAACTTAATAAAATGGCGTCGGCTGCATGTTTTATACCCCTGGTGGACTGACGTCATGGAAGAGGACACAGCAACCGACTCAGGACCCAAGACTTTGTTATTCAGGCCAACTGAGGGCAACCTGCCAGCAGATTACCCAAATGTAATGACTGCAACAGTGAAACACGAAGAACATCTACATTTATGGTAAGTGTACACAACTGTACTTTATTGGATTGCTTAAACTGAAAATGATATTGATTCCCTGACTCTGCTGAAAATAAAGAATTACAGGATTTAATGCATTCTGTTGAACAGATTGGAAAACATACTTTGCAATGTGGATTTGATTCATTAGAGGCCTCTTGCAGGGCTGCTGTCACTGGGTCTGTACTCAGAAGGCATGCTTGGCTTAAGGAGCAATCTTTGCCTGATAATGTTAAAGCTAAACTGTTGGATGCTCCCTTAAATCAAGACCACCTGTTTTGCAACAAAGCTGAGGAAGTTCTTAAAAAGATGGAAGATAAAGCTAAATCTATGCGAACTGTTAAAAGATTTTCTTAAAAGTTCAGCCTCCAAGGTTTAGTAGGCATTGGCCCTCTAAGAATTGGTCCTTTCCGGCCTATTCCAGGTCTTCTCAATCCAAACCCGAACACAGCAGAAACCCCAGGTTTTAGTCCCAGGGTACGCACAAGACTAAGCAGTGAGGGGCTTCTGCATCCAAATCTGAGAGTAGTAAGACCCCCCCCCCCCCATGGAAAACTGTCTCAATGACTTGCTTTTAAAACTTCCAAGTACTTCTCAACTGAATGCTCCTTTAGGCGGAAAGATTGGTCTGCAGGCCAAAAACTGGGAACTCATTACCCAGGACAAATGGGTCTTAAACAGTGTTCCAAGGATAGAGATTTCACTTCTACACGTTACCAACACCAAGCGGGTGGACAGATCTACTCCTAAATCAGTGGGCAGAGGCCCAAAAGCAAGTACTTTCCCTCTTAAACATGGGAGCTATTCAATTAGTACCAGAAGAGGAAAAGGGACAAGGTTTATATTAGAGACTTTTCCTGTTACCCAGAAAGACGATTCATGGCATCCTATCCTGCACCTTTCTACTCTAAACACCTTTTTGATGATTCCAAAATTCAAGATGCTGACTTCACTAGTTGCTTCCTATGCTAGGCAACGATGCTTGGTTGGCAACACTAGATTTAAAAGAAGCATACCTGCACATCCTTATCAGGGAATCTTTTTAAAGATGCATACGCTTCAAAGCAGGCTACACGCACTGTCAGTTCTCTGCACTGCCCTTTGGCTAATCTACTGTGCCCAGGGTATTCACAAAGTGACAAAGTGCCTAGCTCCAGTCATTGCATTTTGCAGGCAAAGAAATATTAAAATATTCCCATACCTGGATGATTGTCTAATTCAGGCAGAAAGCCAGGACACACTTTTGAGTCACCTGGCCTTTGTACAAAGGGTGTTGACTTGTCTGGGGTACACCATAAACGAAAAGAAATCACACCTGCTACCCAGTCAGCAAATTATATTCCTGGAAGCAAGCTTGAATACACCTTCCCAGATGGCTTTCCTCATGCCAGAGAAACAGATTCATTTGACAACCTACTTCAAACAAGTGGCCACAAAACCCTGCTATCTGCAAGGCAAATACTGCAAGCCTTTGGGGTTCATGGCCTCCTGCATTCTTCTAATTCCATATGCAAGACTGCATATGAGGAAACTTCAGTGGTATCTAAAAAGCTTATGGTGTCAACATTCTCAGGATCTAGAAGCAATGATTCCTATCCTGCCTTGCTTATGCCTAGAGTTCCTTTGGTGGGCAGAGGCCTGCCACCAAAACAAGAGAGTGCCATTCACACTACCCCCTGCCCCCCAAACCCTAACAGACGCATCAGAATATGCATGGGGGGGCTCACCTGACAGGGAAGTGCATTCAGGGCAAATGGAGCCCAAGTCAAATGTACCTGCATATCAGTCAGAAAGAAATGTTAGCTGTACAGAATGCTCTGACAGCCTTCAAGGACCATATTCTTCCAGGACAACTAATGGTAAAGATGGACAACACCACTGTTATGTGGTACATAAACAAGCAGGGGGCGTATACTTTCTTACCCCCTCTGCAGACTAGCCATGGCATTGTGGACCACAGCCCTGAGCCACCAGGTGAATCTACAAGCTCAATTCCTGCCAGGAAAACTAAATACACTGGCAGACGGACTAAGCCGAAACCTCTTGGACCCACACGAGTGGAAACTGGAACTAAGGATTTTCAACATGTTGACAAGCAAATGGGGGAGCCCAGATATAGACCTGTTTGCCACCCCCCAGAACTATCAATTGGACAAATTTTGCACAAGGATTCCTCACAAACCAGCTTGGAAAGTGGATGCTCTGTCCTTCAGCTGGAAAAACCTATCAGTTTATGCCTTTCCTCCTCTGTCTCTGCTCTTCATAGTACTATTAAAGATCAACTAGGACAAGCCAAGGAAAATTTTGATTGCACCAGACTGGCCACGCCAACACTGGTAACCCCCTCTTGCGCAGTGTCATGGTTGGCCCAATGGCACCTGCCTCAGACTCCTTCCCTGTTGTCTCAGCAGGAGAACCAGATTCTGCAACCTCAGCTTCAAACACTGAACCTAGCAGCCTGGCTAATAATCTAATCTCTCCTTTACCATCCCTCAGTAAACCAGTGATGGATATCATTTTAGAGGCAAGGAGGCCTAGTACTAGAAAATCTTATGCTGCAAAATGGAAAAGATTCTGTGCCTGGAACCAATCTCAAGGGCTGAGCACAGCAACGCCCAATTTACCTCAGATTTTACAATACTTAACTGAGATGCTTCACAAGGGCATGTCTTTTTTCTCCATCAAAATTCACGCCTCAGCCATTTCAGCTCCTTATAACATAGAACCTCCCCTCTTCTCTCACCCACTACTCAAACATTTCCTTAGAGGGGCCAAAAATTTAAGGCCACCCAGGAAAGCTCCAACTCCAGCCTGGTACCTTAACTTTGTCTTGGAGAAACTCTCTTCCACCTTTCGAGCCAGCTGCTACTGCAGATTTGAAATTTCTTTCTTGGAAAACCGTGTTCCTTTTAGCAATCACTTCAGCAAGAAGGGTATCTGAATTACAGGCCCTTATGGCAGTGGAGCCATTCATCATTTTTCATGCAGACAGGGTGTCCCTCAGAACCAATCCCTCCTTCATGCCCAAGGTGGTATCCAGTGTGGCTCTTAATTAGTCCATTCATTTGCCAACCTTCTTTCCTAATCCACAGAACAAAGGTGAATGGATACTGCACTCCTTAGATGTGCACAGACAGCTTAGATTCTACTTGGACAGGACTAAACCTCAAAGGAAATCTGAACAACTGCTGGTGGCATTTGCTGCAGGGACAGAGGGGAAGGCTATTTCAAAGCAAACAATTTCTAAATGGATAGGCCATTGCATTAATTTCTGCTATAAGCACCATGTAAAACCTATCCCACAGGGCATCAGATCCCACTCTACCAGGGCTGCATCTACCTTTACAGCCTTTCTCAGAGGCATCCCTACCAGGGACATCCTAGAAGCTGCTACCTGGACTTCTTTACATACCTTCAACAAGCATTATCATTTACCAATTTTCTCTA
Source organism: Protopterus annectens (assembly GCF_019279795.1). NCBI lineage: Eukaryota > Metazoa > Chordata > Ceratodontiformes > Protopteridae > Protopterus > Protopterus annectens. Next base: position 667,720,249 of record NC_056743.1, read on the forward strand.
AATCCAGAGCTGGCTTTGCCACTGCAGTCTTGCAGGGCTTTGTAGCTGGTCCTAATGCTATTTAAATGCCTCTTCCCAACCTTAGCTTTGGGAATCTACCCAAATGTAATGACTGAAACAGTGAAATAAGAACATAGTACAGTTGTGTACACTTACCATAAATATAGATGTTAGTGTGTATTCACTGTTGTAGTCCTGGTTACCCTCCCTCCATCCCCCTGACTTCTTTTGGCTTTACCTCTGCTCTCCTTTACTATGCTTAAAAGCTTTTTGGTGTATTTGCTTTTTTGTCTGAGGTATAACCTTGTATTTTTTATATATTTAATTGCTTCCCATTAGGGGTGCACCTGACATCTGGGGCAAGAAAAACTGATGTAATGGCATTGGCTGCATGTTTTATATCCCTGACAACCTGACGTCACGGAATAAGAGACAGCAACAGACACAGGACACAAGACTTTGTTAATCAGGCCGACTGATGGCTACTGCAAGCAGATAACCTAAATGTAATGACTGCAACAGTGAATACACTTGAACATCTACATTTATGGTAAGTGTACACAGCTGTACTATATTCCTCATCCAGGCCCACTGGCCCACCTCCTCAACCTAGACAGCCCTTTCAGGACAGGGGAGGTCCCAATAATGCACGACTGCCTTGCTCATCTGCCCCTCTCGCTCACCTTACCCACTGTTTCCCCTTCTGGCAGAAAATCAGCACAGACCAGTGGGTATTAACCATTATTCAAAAAGGATACTTCCTATCCTGGAAAGCAAATTCCCCCTTGGAAAGGCATTCAATTTCCCCCGAAAAACCAATGCCATCTCCTTCCACAAATTCTGTCAGACCTGCATCAACAAGGCACAATAGAGCCTGTTCCCACTGGGAAAGCAGGAAAGGGATTCTACTCCTGTCTGTTCCTGGTCCCTCGAAAGGACGGACCCTTGAGACCCATTTTGGATCTCCCTTTCCTAAACCTTTACCTGCAGGTACCATCCTTCAAAATGCTGTCCCTTCCCACTCTTACCCCTCATACACTCAAACACTTTCATGGTCACCTTGGACCTAAAAGATGCTTACCTGCACATTTCTATCAGTCGGCCTGAATTCCAAAGTCTTGGGTCCTGCATCGGCTGCTGTTGCCCCTTCCATGATGTCAAGTCGTAATGGGTATAAAAGGAGAAGCCAACGCCATTTTCTTCAGTCTTTCTTGCTGCGCGGTGCCCAAAGCAGAAGCAGTTCGCAAGTGCCAGTCGGCCGACTCCTGAGATTTTCGTGTTTGAATTTCAGATCCGAAGTCTTCAATAAAGCTAAGTACTCCGTTGGGGAAACTTTTTTTCTTGCTCCAGACCGATGTTAGAAAAAGTAAATTGTATTTCTTGTGGAAAGCAAATACCTCATAAGGACTTTCATTCTTACTGTATTCCTTGCCTAGGCCCTGATCACAATGATGTTCTTCATCTCACATTGCTGCAGTCCTTACTTATGGGTAGTCCGCTGTCCTCGGTCGGCCCGAATACCAAAGTATTAGGCTGACGTCGGTCATGGGCGCACAGCCCTGACATCAGAGCGTCAGGGTATAAAAGCGCATGACCGACGTCATATCCTCAGTCTTTTTTGCCGCATGGTCCGATGCAGAAGCAGCGTTGCAAGTGCCGTTCGGCTTTCTGAAATTTTTCGCTGGAGTTTCAGACATACCAAGTTGGGCTAAGTACCCGTTGGAGAGCATTTTGTTTTTCTTGCCTCAGTTATTTACCGGATGTCAGAAAAAGTGAATAATTGTATTTCTTGTGGGAAGCAGATACCGCATAGGGATTACCACTCGCTTTGTATCCCTTGCTTGGGACCGGAGCACTAATGAAGTTGGGTGTCGGTTTTGTGCTAGGTTTAATAAGCGCACTATTAAGAGAAGGCTAGATTGCGCTAGGTTAGTCTTTGGCAAACGGTGTAATTATAATATGCTGTCGGATCCTCCGACGCTTCCTAAGAAGCGTAAAGACAAATCTGTAAAGCCTAGACAGGATGATTCGTCCATTTCGGACGCCGGTCCTTTAGAGACTGCAGTGGAACAGGTGGATCCGGCTGAAGTTTCTGTTGAGTCTCAGGGGGTACCTTGATTTTACAGCATGTGGCCTCACAGGAGTCAGGTCAGGCTGAAGGGGCCTCTCAGGTTACTATTCTCCCTTCTTTGCCTAAGGGGTTAGGCCTTCTGCTACTGTTTCTAGGGCTCCTTCTAAGGGCAGGTCTGTTTTGCCTTCTTCTGGAGTTAGTTCTGGTTCTTCAGGGTCTGTACCTAAGAAGCATATGCTTAAAATGGCAGAAGATTTGATTACTTTAATTAGAGGTTCCATGCCCCCTCCTGATAAGAGGCCCAGGGTAGAGCCAGAGTTGGAAATTTTGGAGCAGGCCTCAGATGATTCTGAGTCTTCTGCTGAAGATATTCAAGATTTTCCTCCTTATTCGATTCGATGCAGAGGATTCTACTCCTTCTGCTTCCTCCAGAGGATTTTTCATTTTCAGAAACCTTACACTCTATGAGGGAACATTTTAAGTGGGAAGGACAGGATTACTCAGATTCCAGAAAGAGGCTTAGAGAGTTCTTGTTTTACCACAGCACAGACCCTTGGCTATTCCTCCTGTTTTGGATGTTGTTCAGGATGTTTTTGGAGGCCTCATTTAATCCAGATTCTATGCCTCCCGCACCAGTTAAACCGGACAGGTATTATAGGGTACCTGAGGCTCATAAATACCTATATAAGAGTCCTAGGGCGACCCAGAAACTATTAGTCAGGGGCCTAAGGGTGTTAGGGCTTCTGTTGTAAAGAATCCGGTTCCTCTAGATAAGGAAGCTAGAGCTTTGGACAGATGGGGTAAGAAGGTGTACACCTCTTCTACTTTAGCAATGAGGGCTTTAAATTGCCAGTTTCATATGTTGAAATATCAGAATTTCCTCCTTTCTCAGCTAAAATCTAAAGTGGATGCTTTGGCAGAGGGCATAGAGTGTAAAGAATTGCAAGATTTGGTGCATGTTTCTGAACAGGTGGGGAAACATTCTTTGCAGTGTGGCTTTGATGCTTTGCAGGCTTCTTCTAGAGTGGCTGCCACTGGTTCAGTTCTTCGTAGGCATGCCTGGCTTAAGGATCAGAATTTATCTGAGCATGCTAAGTCTAGAATTCTGGATGCCCCTTTACAGTCCGAAGTTTTGTTTGGTCCTCCTGTGTGGAGTCTGTTTTGAAGAAAATGGAGGACAAGGCTAAGTCTATGCAGACTGTTAAAGATTTTTTGCAGGTTCAACCTCCTAAGTTTAGTAGAAATTGGCCTGCTAAGGGGTGGACGTACCCTTCTTCTGATTCCCAGTCTAGGGGTAGATCTAGGCGTGGTAGGGGCAGAGCTCAGAGTACCTTTAGGCCTAGAACATGGAGTTCGCCTGCTCAATCTGCTGGTGAGGGTAGGGGCCAGTCCTTTCGTAAACAGGCCCAATGACCTGCATTTTCAGCTGCCAGATTCTTCTTGCCTGGCAGCTCCTTTGGGAGGAAAGCTAGCTCTTCAAGCAAACTTGGTTTTAATCACCCAAGACAAATGGGTGTTGGACATTATAAACAAAGGTTACAAGTTTTATTTCCATACATTGCCTCCTTTCAAAGGTATGCCAGACATTCCTCCTCGGCAAAGGATGGAGGCTCACAAACAGATTTCATTACTTCTTCACATGGGAGCCATACAGCCAGTACCTCCTTCAGAAGTGGGTCTAGGGTTTTATTCCCGCCTGTTTCTAGTACCAAAGAAAGGGAACACGTGGAGACCGATTTTGGATTTATCTCTCCTCAACACTTATTTGGACATTCCAAAGTTCAAAATGTTGACATTACAACAGCTTTTGCCTCTGCTGGGAAAAGATCACTGGATGGTAACTCTGGATCTAAAAGAGGCTTATCTTCATGTTCCTATCAGGCCCACTTCCAGGAAGTACCTGCGTTTGAGCTCGAAATTTACATTATCAGTTCTCTCCATTGCCCTTTGGCTTATCTACTGCCCAGAGTGTTCACAAAGGTTCTGGCTCCAATGATAGCCTTTTTCAGGATGGAAGGAATACAAATTTATCCTTATTTGGACGATTGCCTGATTATGGCACAAGACAAGGACGAGCTTCTTCAGCATCTACAGTATGTGATGGTAGTGTTAAGATGCCTAGGGTATTCTGTGAACGAAACAAAGTCCAGTCTAGTACCCTCTCAGGACATGTGCTTTCTGGGTGTGAGACTGAATACAGCTTCCCAGATGGCCTTTTTGACCCCGGACAAACAGAAAAGTCTTTCACTTTATTTCCATCAAATGTCTCTACAGTCCAGGCTGACTGCAAGGACAGTTCTTCAAGCCTTGGGGTTCATGGCATCTTGTATTCTGGTGCTTCCCAATGCCAAATTGCATACGAGGAAGCTTCAATGGTATCTCAAAAATCTATGGACACAACACTGCCAGGATCTAGACACTGTCATTCAGATAATACCTTGCATTCAGAAGGAATTTTTGTGGTGGGCTCAGGAATGTCACCTAAACAAGGGACTCTCTGTGACCCGACCAGAGGCGAGTCAGATTCTAACGACGGATGCCTCGGACAAGGCCTGGGGAGCGCACACCAATGGAAAATGGGTGCAAGACACGTGGCCTGCCAGACTTCAACATTTGCATATCAACTTGAAGGAGATGTTAGCAGTACAATTTGCATTGATGGCTTTCAAGGATTTACTTCATCCAGGGCAGGTGTTGATTCTAACAGACAACACAACTGTCATGTGGTACATCAACAAGCAAGGGGGAACTCATTCGTACCCTCTTTGCAGACAAGCGATGATTTTGTGGGAGACAGCTCTCGGTTACAACCTCAATCTTCAGGCAAGATTTCTACCAGGAGCACAGAACTCCTTTGCAGATGTATTGAGCAGACAAATAGTGGATCCTCACGAGTGGAAATTGGATCCTCAGGTATTTCAAAAGTTGACAGTGTCATGGGGAACTCCAGACATAGATCTGTTCGCTTCTCCACTAAATTACCAGTTGCCAAAGTTTTGCACAAAAAGGTTTCATCCCACAGCTTGGAAGGTGGACGCTCTGTCATTCAGTTGGAACAATCTTCGTGTATATGCCTTTCCACCTCTACCTCTTCTGCCCAAGGTTCTCTTGAAGGCCAGACAAGACAAGCCATCCATGATCCTGATAGCTCCGGATTGGCCTCGACAACACTGGTACCCACTACTGAGGAGTTTGGTCCGAGAGCCTCCATGGCCTCTGCCTTTGATTCCACACCTTTTGTCTCAGGAGGGCAATCACTTTCTCAATGTCAGAATTCAGTCTCTGCATCTAACAGCCTGGCATATTCTGTTTTAGATTCTGGAGGTTCTCAGCTTCCACAACAAGTTTTGAATGTTATTTTGGAGGCCAGGAGGCCTAGTACAAGGAAAGTTTATGCTGATAAATGGAGGAGATTTTTATTTGGAGCAAAGGGAAGGAATTTGATGTTTCCAAGCCTAATTTGAGTGCTTCCTTACAATATCTTACTGAGTTATTAGACAAAGGTTTGTCCTTCTCCTCCATAAAGGTTCATGCTGCAGCCATTTCGCTAATTATGACTGTGACCCTCCTTTATTTTCTCATCCTTTGTTTAAGCAGTTTCTCAGAGGGGCAAAGAACATAAGACCCCACGTGAGCTCCTACTCCTGCTTGGGATCTCAATTTTGTGTTGGAAAAGCTTACTCTACAACCTTTTGAGCCTGCAGCTACTGCCGAGTTAAAGTATTTGTCATGGAAAACTGCTTTTTTGTTGGCCATTACTTCTGCAAGAAGGGTTTCTGAATTACAGGCCCTTATGGCAGTGGAGCCTTTCTTGATTTTTCATAAGGATAGGGTATCTTTGTACTAATCCTTCCTTTATGCCTAAAGTGGTTTCTAGTGTGGCCTTAAACCAAACTATTCATTTGCCTACTTTTTATGCGAATCCTCAAAATAAAGGTGAGAAGATTTTGCATACTTTGGATGTTCACAGGCAGTTGCGTTATTATTTGAGCAGAACCAAGGAGTTCAGACAGTCTCAGCAGTTGTTTGTTTCTTTTGCTTTGGGTTCACAGGGTTTAAAAAAAACCCTTTTTTTTTTTTTTTTTTTCCCAAAAAACCAAAAACCCCATTT